>NW_028261409.1:236045-324610 GCF_051295495.1 Thamnophis sirtalis | reverse complement strand
GCTGGGGCTCTCGGTGGCGGAGGGGCGGGCAGCCCAGCCGGGGCGGGCGTAGGCGAGCGGCCCCCCGGCGGCCTCCAGCTCCTTGAGGATGCCCGAGCACTGGTCCACCACCTGCCACATCTGGAGGCCGCTGGCGGCCAGCAGGTGCCCCGGGAGGGCGTCGAGCAGGAGGCGCAGGCGGCCCGAGTAGATGAGCTGCAGGAGGTTCTCGAAGGCCTCGGGCTCGATGGCCCCCGGCAGCACCAGCCGGCCGGCGTCGCGCAGCAGGAGCTTGTCGTGGAAGTAGGGCGAGGCGGCGGCCAGGACGCCCTTGTGGGCCCGGAAGACGCGGCCCTGCACCTGCACCGACAGGTCGCAGAACTTCCCCTCCAGCCGGTGCCGGTTCAGCGACTCCAGCAGCCCCGCCGCGTAGTGCGGGAACTCGATCTGCACGCTGCGCGCCCCCTCCGCCTCCATGGCCGACCCCGCAGAGGACTCGCGGGCGGCGCTCTGCACATGCTCAGGCGGGCACCCACCCGCCAGCCCGAGCGCTGGAGCGCCCTCTGCGCATGCGCGGGGCAGGAAGACCCGCTAGTCCGGCCCCGGGCACGCTGGGGATTCCCCTGGGAGGGACCGGCAGCGGCCCCGCCCCAAGCGCCTCGCCCAATTAGGAGGCGGAAAGGGGCTTCTGGCCGACCTCCCGCTCCTTTCCAGGCCAATCGGAGAGCCTCCGCGGAAAGGGGCGGAGGTTCGGATGGTTTTGTTGCCCGCCCCGTGGCGTCATCGGGAACAGGAGCGGGAGGCGGGATGATTAGTTGACCCGGATGTAGATGTGCTTGCCGATTGGCCCCTAGGCGGCGGTTGTTTTTTTTCTTCCAGTCGCTGAGGCGGGCCTTCCCTGATTGGCTGAGCGCGGAGAGGGCGTGGCGCTCAGGGCTTCCAGCCACGTGGTCGTGCGCGGCTTCGTCGGCGGCGACCCCGGGTCCGCTCCCGGCTGCGTCTCCCCCGATGGCGCCCCTCTCGGTGCGGCGGCAGGAGGCGGGCAGCGGGAGAAGCGGCCGGGACCCCCCCCCCCGACCCTCCCTCTTTGCCCGGAGAGAGAAGCCACGTGGCGTAAAAGACCAACTGCTTTTATTAAACATTTTCTTCCGTTTGTCACCAAACACTCCAGGAAAGGAAAATGAGAAAGAAAAATAAATCTGACATAAAATAACCCCGAGAGCTGGAGAGAAAAGGAGGGGGGAGGGGGAGCGGGAGGGAGCCGAGCGGCCTCGAACCCCCTTCCGCGGAGAGATGGGGGCGGGGTCTCTGTACAGGGGGGAGGGGAGGGGGAGGACGCGCACTCGTCTATGTACAGTACAAATCCCGCGTAATTACAGCCGGGGAAGGGGGGGAAAAGGGGGGGGAGGCAGTCCGTGGGGTGGGGGGGGGATTCACATATGTACAAACATTGGAGTCGTCATCATAAGAGTAATATAATATCATCATATTCATCATAATACGTATAAATATCTACGGTGCTCTCCTGAGCCCCTGTCATTGTCCGGGGGGGAGGGCGGGGGGGAGAAAAGAAAGGAGGGGGCGGGGGGGAGTCCTACCAAAGAAAAAAGGGGGGAGGGGCATGGCTGTGGGAGGAGGGGGAGGGGGGACACGGAGGGGGCGACGGAGATAAAGGGAGGGGAGGGGGGTGCAGCGGGAGAGCGAGAAAGAAACACCACGACGAAGCAGCGGCGCGCGCCAAACACTTTCCACCCAGCGGCAGCCCGGGACGAGCACGACGGACGGACGGACACGGACGCGAGCGAGCACCACACGAGTCGAGTCGGGAGCCGGTCCCCTCCCGTCGCTTTCTCCGGCGGGGGGGGCCGCGAGCCCCGCCCCGCCCTGAGCAGCACCCTGCAGCTGGGCAGTTCCCAAAAATGGCTTCTTTTTGCGAGTTTGATGAGCCCCCTCCGGGGAGAGGGGGGGGGGGAGGGAGGGGGAAAGGGAGGAGAAGGAAGGAGACTCCCCCCCCCCGCCCTACCTTGGCCCCCCACCCCAAGAAGAGAAGAGACCCCCAGGGAGTCCTGTGGGGGGGGTGGATGCTGGTACAGAGAGGCGAAGCCCTTGTCAGAGAAGGGGGCAGATTCCTTGGGGGGGCGGAAGGGGGCAGACCTTGCGGTGCTCTTGAGGAGGGAGGCCCCCTGCGCCCTGCCCCGCCCTCATGGGCCCCGGGGAGGCGTGGGAGGGGACCCCCAACCGTCCCAGCGGCCGGCTGAGGAGAGGGCTCGAAGGGGGGAACTGGACCAGCCTGCCCTCCCCCAGGCCATGGCTTCCTCCCCCAGCAGCGCAGAGGTTGGGGGGCGGGGGAGGCAGAGGGAGGGCGAGGGGCCCCCTTCCGCCGCTGCCTTTCAGAAAAGTCCTGCTGCCAGGCGGGGGGGGGGGGAGAAAGTCGGGGGGGGGAGGGATGCCACTCCTGAGAAGTACGGGGGAGAGGAGGGAGGGGGAGGCACCGTCCACGGCTCTGTCCAAGAACGGGCGGTCACGAGGGGTAGGTAAGATTGTTCGTCTCTGTCCTGCCTTATAAAACACCCTGAATGCCTCCGGACCCTTCCCGGCCCCCGGCGTGAGATTTCCAGACTAGCCCCCCGCCCCACCCACCGCCCCACGGCTGCCCGCCGGCTGGTGGGGGGCCGGGGACGAGGCAGGGGGCAGTCGCTAGTGCTCAGACGCGGTGCTGCGAAACTCTCCATTTTCCGTGATCTGGAGTCGCGGGGAGCGGAGGCGGTTGCCCGGGTAGGATCCCGTTCCAGGCTGACCCATAAACGCCGCTCAGACGCGGGTTTGCTGCACCCACGGCGGAAAGCTGCCTCTCCTGCCAAGAGAGCGAGAAGGCGAGAGCACCCCCTTATTTATTACGGTTAGGGGGCCCGGGAACGCGCAAGGCACCCAACCTACCCTCCCCCCACCCTCCCGCCTACAGCTTCTCCCCTGCCCCAGCTCCCCCCCCCCAGCTCCAGCCCTCTTGTCCAGGAGGGTCCCGCCTCCTCCTCCGGACCCCCACCCCAACTCACGGGGCCCTCCCCCAAGGAAAAGAGCTGCTCTCCTCTTTCCTTCCCCCAGCGGGGCCCCTCCCTAGAACCTCACCAGACCCCCCCCCACAGGCTCTCAGCTCTCCCAGCAGCTGAAATTATGGCCCCTATGGCACCCCAAGATTCAGGGGCGACCAGGCAGCAAATGATCTGCCATTGGGGGGAGGGTCGGATGGGGCTTCCCTTCTGAGGCTGAGGGACCCCAGCGTCCTGCGCAGGGGGAGGGGAACCAGGTCAGGGGAATAGAGTTTGGAGGGGGGGCCAGCAGGCACCCCAGAGTCCTCCAAGGGAGACGTCCCCCCTCCTCGCTCCCAGTTCACCAGGGGGTCACCGGGCAGCCTCCCACTTGCCTCTGGCACTAACCTCTCCGGGTCCACGGGCTGCCGGCCCCTTTCCAAGGGAGGGGGGGTCCCTCCTGCTCCCCTCCCCCATCGGGCCCCCCACCCACCCACGCACAGATAGGTGAGTGCCCAGATGGCCCCATGTGCCTGTGCTCCACCCCCAGTCCCAGCCCCCACATGGCATGCTGTTGGCAGACAAGACGAGAGATGGAAGGAAGGGTGGCCGTGATGGGGGGCAGCGGTGGGGGGGGGGGGGTGACATGCTGGGCACAGCACAGAGGACCCCTTACTCAGGCGCAACCCTAAACGCCCCCCAGCAGCAGGGGATGTGGGGCCACGGGGGCGGAAAGGGGGCCCATCCCAGCCGAGGGGAATATGGGGGGCTGGAGAAGCAGTGCCTGCAAGACCCACCTGGTCTGCCCACATGGATGGCGGGGTCCCCTGGTCCCTCAAGTGACAAAACCGGGGCCACACAGAGTTACCTGGTAAACAGCTAGATGAAAGGGAAAAAACACAGGGGGTCAGGGGGGGGGCGGGGCGGCCCGCAGCGCCACAGAGAAGGCAGGAAATCAGGGGGCCGCTGTGGGGCGACTTGCCAGACCCATGGAGACACACGGTCCACCCACCGGTGCCAGGTGCGCTTCTCAGAGAGGGCCCAGAGCCTCTGGGTCTGGGAAGCCCCACCCTCCGCTCAGCCACAGGGCCTTGGTGGCTTTCTTGGCCAGGGCGTTGAGGGGAGCGAGGGGAGCTGCTCTGCCCCCTTCCACCTGGGCTGCCCCCGGGACCTCCTGCAACCCGCTTTGCTGCTGTCTCCAGGCATCCCCTCCACCTCCTCCCTCCAACCCACCCAGCTGCCCCACAGCCCTCCCCAGAGGGGCAGGGCTGGGCAACGGAGAGGGCAAGGAGCTCCAATCCCCACTGCTAGGGGCCCCTGTTCTGACGCTGCCAACCCCACGGGCCGAGGACGAGCAGTCACATCCAGAGGAGTAAGCGGGAGGAGGGGGAGACGAGGATGGGGGAGGGCGGATGGTGGATGGAGACATGGGAAAGGACAATGACATTGTAATTTCCCCTGAGCTCGAGCAGCCGCTTCCGCGGTTCGGAGGTGTCGAGGGCGGCCGAGTGATCCCTGCGCAGCTCCTCCTCCACTAGCATCAACCTGCAGGGACAAGCTTCACTGGAGTCAATCCGGGCCCCCCCACCCGGCAGGCAGGCGGCGGGAGCCGGGGCCGCCAGCAGCTGCGGGAACGGGGGCTCCCAAAAGCAGCGGGGGCCCCAGAGACCGCAGCTGGGGCCCCGCCGGTAAGGAGCGGCCCTTCCCACATGCCCCACCGGCCGTAGGAGCCGCATACAGTCCCCCCTGTTGCCAGTGCCTCCCCCCCTGCCCGTAGGATGAGGAAGGCAAGGGGGGACCCCTCCCTGAGGTTCCCGGGCCCCCATGGCGGCCCTGCCCTGCAGCTCACCTGCCGATGATGCTCTTGATTCTGCGAGTCCTTCTCCACCTGCTGCTGCCGGAGGCGCTTCTCGCTCTGCTCCAGGCGCTGCTGGTACTGGTGCAGGATCTTGCCAGTTTGCTCCTCCTGGCTCATCAGGCGCCTCTCGTACTCCTCCAGCTTCCGGTTGGACATGTGCAGGCGTTCCTTCAGCGAGTGGATCTCCTCCTCGTACTCCTTCACCTGCAATGGGGGGGGGGGAGAGGAGCCTCAGGCTGGGCACCCCTGCGGTATCCAGGCCTATGCAGGGCCGTTGCCTCTCCCAGGTCCACGGGGGCGCCCCACAGAGGGAGGCTCACGCGGTCCAGCCGGCTCTCGTCCATGGACTTGGAGTACTCCTTCAGCTTGAACTCTTCCCGTTCGATGTGGGAGCTCTCGATGTCTGCCGAGAGGTGGGGCATGTTGGAGACCCAGGCCACAGTCCGCTCCGAGGCCGGCAGGATGGGATTCAGCGTCGAGGGTGTGTGCGAGGTCTGGCGGATCAGAGGAGGGATGAGGTCAGCCCACGTGGGAGTCGGTGCACACTCGCCCCGAGTCTTCCAAATGGCAGTGCCCCCCCCAAAAAACCATCGGCCTTGCAACGTGGGGCACACCAGGAAGTGCAGGGTGGGGCCTAAGGTGGCGTACCCAGGGCCCCCCGTTCCTTGGTTTCCCAGCTCCCTCCCTTCACCCCCAGTCCACTATTTACTTTCCCTTCTTCCAATTCTCAGGAACTGCAAACCAAAATGTTCAGTACCCCCAAGAGGATTACCGTTATTTTTCGGAGTATAAGACGCACCAAGGTTTTAAGAGGCAACTAAAAAAAAGGTTTTGCACTCTGCAACCTCCCCAAAACAGCCTGTTTTTCACGAAACCGGGCCCACTTTTTTCCCCAAAAAAAGGGCATGAATAGCCCTTAGGAGGCTTGTAGAGTGTTCGGGGGGGGGGGGCAAAAACAAGCAAAAAACGGGTCTGTTTTTTGTCAAAAAAAGGTGCATTAAGAAGTTTATAGAGTGCTTCCTGGGGGCTGGGGGGATACAAATTTCAGTTAAAAAGTGGCCCATTTTTGCTCATTTCTGCCCTCCCCAGCCCCCAGGAGTTCTCCAAAAGCCTCCTACAAGCTATGCACGGCCGTTCTGGTGAAGGGGTGGGGTCTCGGGAGGTAAAAAATGCTGTATTCAATGTATAAGATGCACCCAGATTTTCAGCCTCTTTTTTGAGGGAAAAAGGTGCATCTTATAGTCCGAAATATACAGTAAGTTTAAGTTGGGGTCACCACCAGTTGGACCCAGCCCCAAGCTCTGCTCAGATTTCCTTCATGAGGATGGGGGGCGGGTAGCTGCTCTTGGTGGGCCAGGGTTGCCGAGAGGGGTCCACATTTCCCCAGGTTGCGTAAAGCGGGGGTGGGGGACACAGGGGAGGGCAATTCTCTAGCCAAGGTCCTCTGCTCAGGGAAATCTCCAAGCAAACCACTCCAGTTGTCTCCCTAAAAAGCTGATTGGTATCTTCCCCGTGTGTGCGCGCGCGCGCACGAACACTTCGTTTTGGAGACAGTAAAACCTCTTGCCCTTTCCACATTCCAAAATGCCATCCTTTGTGATGCCAAGAGAATCTCAAAAGTTGAGAAAACTCTTGTCGTCCTCCTTTCCTCCAGAGTCTCTCCCATGTCAGGGATTTATTTGATTGATTGGTATCATTTCTGTGGGCACCCATCTCATTCCGGACAACATCCTAGAGGCTTTTGGGTCCCTGCCTGAAAATGCCCAGGGAGGGGCGGGGGGGGTACACTCTGCTGCTTAGCCTGAACTCAGATGAAAGGGCCCCAAGGGGCCCCTCCTCACCAACCCTCCACTGCCAATCGGAGAGAGAGCAACAGCCACGCTTCCTTGTACGTGGGGGGGGGGCTTTTGGGAGGGCCTCCTGCAGGTCAGTTTGTGTCTCCTTGTTGAGCAAGAACTGTAAGAGTCTCCCTGGACATCCTCCTCCTCCTCCTCCTCGGTCTAAGAAAGCCAGGCTCGGAGTGGTCATCCGGCTGGATCCCTTATTATTCCCACCATCACTCGCATCCGGGCCCCTCGGCTCCTGGGCAGGACAGGGGTGGCAGCAATAAGCCCCCAGACTTACATGCTGCTTCACGGTGGTTTTACAGCAGAGCCGGCATCTTGCCTGCAACCCTCAAGAGTCCTCATTTTACCCACCTCCAGGTGACGGAAGGGAGAGTCGACCTTGAGCTGGGCAGGATCGAACGGATGGCTGTGGGGACGCAGTTTCCCTGCCACCCTGCACTCTAACGGCTGCGCCACCGGGGCTTATGTTGCCCAAGCAGGAGGGTGATGGGCACAATTTCTCTACACGCTCCCTCCCTGTCTGGTGGGGGGGTGGGGGGCTCAGGAGAAGGGGGGCAGGTGATGAATGGCTAAGTTGCTAAGTCAGTCCGGGGTCAGCTGCTAACATCTAGCCACAACCGCACCGGTTCCTTTTGGGTCCGGCTCTTCAGTACTTGAAGCTGAATTGGGGGCAGTTGGGGGACGATCCCTGCAGCCGCCACCCTCAGGGTGACGGTTGAAGATTCCCCAAGAAACGGTCCGTCCTCTCCCGCGGGTAAGAGGGTAGCCCCCGTTTGTCCTTCGCTGACCCCTAACTCAAGGGGGAAAGACAGCAAGTCCTGCCCACCCACCCCCAGCTCCCCCGGGCTCCCTGCACTGCCCCAGGCCGCCTCCTGGGGTGGCCTCCAGCTGCTGCCAGCATTTCGCTTGGGAGCAGGGCAGGAGGAGCCCCCAGGCAGCTGGAGCTTCACACTAATTAGGGACGACTCCGTCCGTCCGTCCTTTCCATCTTCCGGATGCAAACCCGTCCCCCAAAAAGGGACATTTGGGCATATGTCGCCCGCTCCTCCTCCTCAAGGAGGTCCGTGATGTCACGCTGGCTGCCAGAGGGGGCTCAGAGGCCGGCCAGGAAGGCGCAAAGGACGGACATGGGGGAGGACAGGAAGAAAACCGGAGAAGATCCCCTACTCCTGGCAAAGGGGGAGAAGGAAACTCAAGAAACGGCCACGTGGCTTCACCAGGCGGACCAAGGAGGGCTGCTTTGACCGACTCCAGATTACCCAACTAGAATCGGAGGTGGCTGCCCAAGTCCGAGCCGTTCCCATTTGCCGGTTTTGCTGCCAACCAATGTTCCCCTACACCGGACTATCGCCCTCCGGGACAGTCCAGGCTCTTCCTGGCCAGCAGGGGGATCCCCTCAGGTGGAGCCTAGCAGGAAGAGCAGGCCCGGGCCCTCCACTCCCAGCCTCGGCTTCTCCCGCACAAGGAAGCCTGCCGGCCACTCTGCAAATCCAAAGGGCTGGGCTGGTGCCAGGCAGCGGGTGGGCACCGCGCCCTCTTTGAGCCGAGGTGGCGCAGTGGTTAGGGTGCAGTACTGCAGGCCACTTCAGCTGACTGTTAGCTGCAGTTCAGCAGTTCAAATCTCACCGGCTCAGGGTTGACTCAGCCTTCCATCCTTCCGAGGTGGGTGAAATGAGGACCCAGACTGTGGGGGCGATATGCTGACTCTGTAAACCACTTAGAGAGGGCTGAAAGCCCTATGAAGCGGTATATAAGTCTAACTGCTATTGCTATTCATTCTGGAAGGAGTGGGCTGCAGCCATGCCTGGGCTCACAATGGCCCCAGGGGACAAAGGGGGCCACAACCCCCCACGGGTGGCTCCTTCCTGGGCCGTCCACGGACTCCTTCCATTCGGCAGGGCCGACACTCACGGCCATGGCGATCGCCTGCAGCAAAATCTGTCCCGTGTCTCCCCTACATCGACACTGCGGCTTTCTCACAGACTGCGCCTCTCCTCCTCCTCCGTCCACACCGAGGGAAAGGCTGCTATCCCACATCACCCCGGGTGGGCGGGGGGAAGGGGCAGCGAGAGGCTTTGCAGGATCCAATCTGACTCAATCATGGGGGACAAACACTTAATCTTCCAAGCTCTGGGACTCTCTCCAGGATACGTGCCCTGAGGTGCTCTGCGCGTGGTGCTCAGAGGGGTCCTGGTCGCATGGAGGCTTTGGTGGTTGGTGAGGGTGTTGATGTCTGGCTATTGTCGCTTCCCTTGCACTGCTGCATCCTCAGTTCCCAAGTATCTGATAAGCTGAGCATAACCGTCATACTACACTTCGGCAAGAAGAACCAAACGCACAGCTGCAGATTAGGTGAAACTTAGCTCAATAGTAGAAACTATTTGTTGTGAGGACTTCATCTCTGGAGGCTTTTAAGAAGAGACCGGACGTGTCTGGAATGGCCTGGGGTCTCCTGCTTGAGGTTGGGCTCAAAGACCACCAAGGTCCCAACTCTGTTATTATGTCAAATCAGAACACCTCTTGACTGACAAGGGGCCCCCAGGCTCCAATTATTTCTCAAGCTGTTTTTGTCTCTGCTTAGCCAACAATCCTAGTAGCTGCAAAATTGAAGGCAATCCCTCCTACATTGCAGGGCGAGGCTATCAATGAGAGCAGAGAGAAGAGGGGCGCCTTCTCCCCCCCCCCCCCCAGGAAGCCCTCCCAGTTTTGAGGAAACGAGAACAGAAGACTTTCCAAGCTGAGCTGGTTCAGGTTGCGGTAAGACAAACCACACAACCGCCACTTGCCAGAATGGGGACCTTGGGAAAAGGCCCAGGGGTGGCGCCTTCCTTCTTCTCTTTAGGAAGGAGACCCAAGTCGCAAAGGGGTGGGAAATCAATGGGTCTCCTTCTTCTGTATCTTTCAAAGCTGATCCGAGGGAGCCCCGAGCCCACGCTTGGCAGGGAAGCAGGGTCACCCATTCAGGGTGTCCCTTGTGGGTCCGTGGGGCAGTGCCGGCCGTGGCGCCTGGGAGTTGGGTCCCAGCCAGCAGTCTCGCTTCCCTGCCCAAGGAGCGGGGGCTGTGGGGGGGGGGCCCTCTGGCTTCCCTGGAGGTCCTCTGGGGGGAAGAGCTGCTCTCCCTAAGGGGAACTAAGGGGTCTCCCCCTGGCCCCCTGACAGATGGGGAGTCCTTTGGGCAAATGAGGCAGTTTTCTCCGAAAGGGACCCCTCCTCTCCCCTGCTCTCCCCCCGTAGACTGCAAAGCAGATCTAAGAGAAGAAGAGCGGATGTTGGCACCACGTTGGGCACCAACTTTGGACGGCCTGGAATTCATTTCTTTAAACCTTCCATGTTGAGTCGTCAGGAAACGAAGCAAAAGGGGCCAAATTGTAGCTTCCTCGGCTGATCACAAAATGCGTTTTGAAACTTTCCCTGAACCTCCGTGCTCAGAAACGAGGGCCCGGCATTAACGGTTCCCTTCCTGCCGACGGGCCCCTCAGGCAGGGGCCCATCGAAGGAGCCACAAGCCCAGGGCGGCACTTGGGCTCCAGCCGCGCGGCAGCTGCCTGGGTCACTCACCTGCTTGGTGATGGATGGCTTGAGGGCGGAAGGCGCCTCCTTGGTGCCCGGCTGCTGGCGGGTGTGGGTGGGGGCGTAGGTGGGCTCGGGCTGCAGCAGATTCCCACTGGAGGGCCGAGGCTTCTGAGCCGCAGAGACCGTCAGCTGCTGGGACTTGCCCCGCTGCAGGGGGGGCTGCGGCTGAGGGGCGGGGGCCGAGCGCTGGGGCTGGGGGCCGATGGTGATCTGGGGCGGGGAGAGCATGTTCTGCAGGTTCTCCTGCAGGGACAGCTGGCGCTTGGTGAACTCCGAGCCCTGGCGCGTGAACTCGTCGCTGTAGCTGTGGCTGTGGATGATATGCTTGCTGGCCGACAGGTCCTCGCTCTTGCTGTAGCCATGGAAGGGAGCGAAGGTATCGGCGGGGTTGCCCTCCGCCGGCCGGTGCGGATGGGACACGTGGTGTGGGCCGCCGGCCGGCCCATCAGAGGCCATGTGGAAGAGGGGGTTCTGGAAGGAGAGGGGGATACGGAGCTGCTGCGCAGAGGAGGGGCCACCCCCGTCGGTGGTGACGCCCATCTGGCTCAGCCGCAGGCCGGCCGCGATGCTGGAGCCGCTGCCCTGGGAGAGCCGGCTGGGCCGCAGACCCAGGCCGGCGGTGATGGAGGCCTGGCTGCTGTTGAGCAGGTCGCCTACACTATGCAGGTTGGAGACGCTGTTCATGCGGCTGTCCTGCAGGTCCAGCATGGAGACACTCTTGTTGACGCTCAGCACCTTCTGGTCGGGCTCGGTGATGTCCGAGCTGCTGGTGCAGTATGCGGGGGAGGAGCGGGCCAGGGGCGGCCGCGGCACGAAGAACATGTCTTTTGACCCCTTCTCCTTGGTCGGGGAGGGCAAGCGCGTCATGTCGATGGAGCTGCGGAGGAAGGCAGCGTGGAGAGCTGATCAGGGCAGGAGGGGGCGGAGTCTGCCAAGGGGTGGAGTGGCTCCCCACCTCCTCCGCCAGCACGTGCAGGAGGCCAGTCAAGGCACAAGGGACAGTGGGGCCAGGCTGGCAAAGGGGCCCTGCCCATTTGGTAGGATGGAAGGAAGGGAACTTCTACGCAGGACCCCAGCCTCCCATGGACCACACCTCACAGCCCTTACCTGTTCATGGCTCGCATCATGTAGGGCTGCATGTCAACTGAGCTGTGGGGAGAAATCCAGAGTAAGCCCGAGGGGGAAGCTCTCCACACCCCAAATCTCCCGTAGGCATCTTAGGGAAGCCGTCCTCTGGTCCTCTGTGGGCTCTTGGCCTTAGTCACGAGGAAACCCCCGCAGAGGCCCAGACCGGAGCCCATTTCCGGATGGGACTCACAACTGGACGTCCTGTCTTCCCACGTCCCCCACCCCGCCCCGCCCCAGGCCTGACCTGTTGAGGTCGCGCATCATGTACGAGGACTGCACTTCGGCCGAGGGCCCCCGGAGGATCACCGGCTTGGCCTGCAGCCGCTCGCCCTGGTGGCTGGGCTGCCGCTGGATGTGGGGGTTCCTGAGAGCGAGGCTGATTTCGTTCAGCAGACGGGGCAGCGGGCCCAGCTTCATCAGGGCTTCCTAGGTGGGGAGGAAGGCGCCGCAGATGGGCGCTCAACACCAATGCCAGCAAGCAGATGGTGGCAGCCCCTCCTCCTCCACCCCATGTCCCAGCACCGCCCCACCCCCTCCCGGCAGGCACCTTGCTGAGCTGGGGCAGGACCTCCCAGAGCAGAGCGTGCAGCGTGGAGAGTTCCCGGCCGAGGTCGATGTAGCCCTCGAAGCTGGTGCTGTTGGTGAGGGTGTCCAGGTTGGAGATCTCGTAGAGGAACTGCTGCATGCTGGCCCACTCCAGCTCCAGGAACTCGTTCATGAAGGCCATGTACTCCTCCTTGCTGCCGAACCTGCGCCGGAACCACATCTTTCGTTACTCGAGTTGGGGGCCCTCCGTTTGCCAGCCCGGCCCTCCTCCCCCGAGTGCCCAGCACGCCCTGAGACCCAAGGCACAGCGGCAGCCGCGTACCCACCCACCCATCGCTTTGGGCAATGCCAGTCTGTCACTCTCTCCAGCCCCCTCAGCGGGGGGGGGAGGCCAGGATTTGCCCCCAAGTAGTCAGCCAGCAGCACACCAAGAAAGAAGGGCCAGGGGTATTTTTGAAAGAAATGCACGTTTGGGGTGCTTGAATGGACTCAACCCCTCCCATTCCAACCCCTCCACCTTGAGGGATGCAGGCAGAGGCCACCCTGAGTGAGGGAGGCCATCTGAGGCCATCCATTCCACCTCGGCTCCCACCATCCATCTGGGCTTTCGCTTCCTCTGCCCGACTCCGTTTGCCCACACCTTCAGCTGGCGTCCACCTCCCTGCAACCTTCATTCATGCCCATCCCCAGGACAGAGATGGGACCGGCCTTGCCCCTGCCCACATCCCCTTTGTGGACCCCCCACCCCACCTCTCAGTGCCTTCCCTGCCTCCATCGGTTCCCTCCCTCGCACTGGACTTTCAGAGGGACCTGGCTGCCTTCTGGGCCTTGAGGGGCCCCAGCCCTGTGGCCCTGGCCCAGGCGCTTGGCTGGAGCCAGAGACAGACGGAGCCCGGCCTCACTACAGGATGGGACTCTCCTCCAGGGCTCGGCACGGGGCGGGTGGTGGAAAACTCACTCCCACCGCCTTGGATGCGTCTGGCCCGGCTGACTTGCGCCCCCGCCCCCCCTCCCGGCACCCCCTGCCTCCTGGCCTCCTCCTCCTCCCCCTCCGCACTCACTTGGAGAAGTTGGCCAGGTTCTGGATGACCTTGGCGATGAGCGTGAGGGTGCGGGAGGTCTGCTCGTCCGGGTACTCTTGCAGGAGGCCGAAGAGGCTGGGGGACATGACGGCCGGACACAGGAAGCGCAGGAAGAGGGAGGCGCTGATGAGGCGGTCGGCAATGTCTTCCCGGCCCCTCTCGGCACAGCGCAGCCGCCACGATGCAAAAACCTCCTTCAGCTCCCGGGGGAACACGCTGGGGCGGGAAGGGGGCAGGGGAGAACAGGATCACTGCCTGCCCCCACTGCAGGGCTGCCCCACACCCCAGGCTGCACATCCAAAAATGACCACCCCCTCCATTTCCCTCCCCACACCCCAGGGAAAAGGGGGGTGGGGATAAGGCACCAGCCCTGCACTGACCAGTGGGAGTTGACCACTTTGCAGAGGGCCAGTTCGCAGCACATGCGGAGGTTGGCCTGATGGTCCGCCAAGGTGGAGGCCGAGCACTTCATGGGGTCCACCTCGCAGTTCTCCTCAGACTCGTACAAAGCTCGGATGAACTCACCTGGGGGGGGGGAGGCAAACAGAGGATGGGACCAGCAGCTCCCCACTCAAGCCCCCACCGGCTGAGCCCCACACAAAGCAGCCAGTGGGTAGAGAGGAGCTCCCCTCCGTGTTCAGGGGAGCTGCAAGGCCTCCCTCTCTGGACTTTCCCCAGAGCAGGGTCGGCAACCTTAAACACTCAAAGATCCACAAAGGCCCTAATCGGAAGCCCCCCCCTTCAATTCTTGAGCCTACCGGAAGTCGGGTCCCCCACCATACAGTCTCACCCTAGAGTGGCGTCCTTTTTCCTCTACCTGCCCTAACTGAAAGCCCTATCAATTGTGGAGCCGACCGGCAACAGGGAGCCACAGCAGAGGGATGAAAGAGCCACGTGCGGCTCCAGAGCCCTGCCCCAAGGAAGCCAAGCAGGCATGGTGAAGAGCTTGTTGGCTCTCTTCCAGATGCCAGGAGTGGAGGCACAAAAAAGAACAAAATCTAATCCCAATTCCTCTGGTTACACCTCCCTCTCCATTAAGGGTTGTGAAAAGCTGAGTCCTCCCCCCCTCCAAGTGCCCTCCCTCCTCCAGTGCCCCTACCAATGGCATCCTTGAGGTATTTTTGTCCAATCAGCTTGAGATACTCCTCTATGGCTTTGGTGGCCAGCGTGTTCTCCCGGAAAATGAGGTGTTCGCGGTCCATGAAGCGGTCCACTTCCGTCATGGCCATGTCGGACAGGAAGTCCTGCCGGGAAGGGGCGGAAGAGAAGCTGCAGGAGCCGTGCTGCCCACGGTGCTCCCGGACCCCTTCCTGATGGGGCCCTGCTCGCCTCCCCCACCCAGCTCCCAGAGCGTACCTTGGCCTTGCCGGTGCTCTGGAGGATGTGCACCAGGGCGCAGGCCACCTCCTCCTTGCTCTTGACGCTCAGGACAGGCTCCAGCACGGCGCACAGCATGCGGTAGTTGTTGGTGACATACTCGGCGAACTCCTTGTAGAGCTCCATGGGCAGGATGCTCATGGCCTGGAAGCGGCTCTTGACCCGGATGGCCGGGCAGCCGGCCTTGCTCTTGCTGGCACTGGGCTGGCTGAGCGGGTACCACTGCTCAGCAAAATGGCGCCCGGTGACGCTGGCAATGGGGATGCTGACCATGCCCACGTAGTTGCTCTTGTCCTTCTTGCGCTTCTTGTCCGTGTCCTTGTAGAGATGCAGCCGGATGGTGCGCACAGCCGGCAGGTTGTTGAACTCGAAGTGCTCCCCCCAGAAGACGTTGTCCGTGCGTATCTTGCTGGTAGTGCGTGCGTAGAGCATGTCGTCCAGGCACAGCTCGCAGTAGTAGCGTTTTTTGGGGGGCAGGTCCCGCGCCTCAATGATCCAGAGCTTCAGCACATTGTCCACCCGCCGGCTGTTGTCCTGTGCAAAGAGGAGGAAGAGGGTGAGAGCCTGGAGGAGGTCCTGGGCTGGTGCTCCGAAACAGGGGTCTCCACTTTAAGACTTGTGCAACTCCCAGAACTCCCCAGCCGGAACAACACATACACTGAGCAGCACAACTGGCTGGAGAATTTTGGGAGTTGAAGTCCACAAGTCTTAAAGCGGCCAAGGTTGGAGATCCCTACTCCAGTCAGATAACACAGGGAGGCAGGAGGGCTCCCCTTCCCTCCGGAGCGCCTCTCTCTCTCTCTCTTCCCATGCCCACAGGATGTTTGATGCCCACAAGATGTCCAGGCGTCTCCAGCCCAGCATAGCCCCCCCCCCCTCCAGCTCTCTCAGCTCACCCAAGCCAAGATCACCTCCCAGTCTGGCCTCGCCCTGCTGGGCACACCTAGCCACCCCTCCCCACTCCCAGTGCAAGACTGGAGCCCTCTGCCCAAAGAGATGAGCCCTCTGTGGTGCCCTAGGAAGCATCTCCCCAGAAAGCAAGTATCATTTCCCCAGCTGCTGTAGCTCCACTAATTGTTATTCCTCTGCTTTGAGTTTGTAATTGATTTATTGCTACGTGGGAGGGACCCTATATCCTCTCTCTCATAAGCAGCAGGGAGAATATCCACCATGAGGTGGGCTTAAAATAGTACAGGGGAGGAACACGGCAGGAGGCTGGAAGGAAGGAGCAGCTGCAGCCCAAGAGCCAGAAAAACCTCCGGGCAGGGAGCCTTAAGAGACCATATAGCAATATAGCAGTTAGACTTATATACCGCTTCATAGGGCTTTCAGGCCTCTCTAAGTGGTTTACAGAGTCAGCATATTGCCCCCAACAACAATCCGGGTCCTCATTTCACCCACCCCGGAAGGATGGAAGGCTGAGTCAACCCTGAGCCGGTGAGATTTGAACAGCTGAACTGCAGTGCTGCATTTAACCACTGCGCCATCTAGCTCTCTCTCTTGCCCCACCACTATCAGAGTCGCCTCTGGCAAAAAAATGTCTGTGCCGTTGAGGGCCAACTCCCTGCTATTAGGAATCTTCTCCTGATATTTGGGGGGGAGGGAACTGTTGTAATATAATTCCTTGTGTAGGCGTAGTGGTCACCCATGGCCCAGTGGATAACGGGGCATGCGCGGCCACACTGAACCACATAGGAAGAAACAAACTCCTAAAAAACATAACATAGTACTCCATAACATCCTAATATCCTGATAGTGCATAACGTAACATCCTGATAGCTCATAACAAAACATCCTGACCAGGATTTGACCATATATAGACAGAACTTTCCTGAAGCCGTAGATTAGAAATTGTACTTTTACAGGCTGTTTTTACTCACATGCTATTGCTCCTCCTGCCTTTGTCCTATCTCAATAAAAGGGGCTCTCGGACCCCCAATCTGGGTCGCTCCATCCCGAGAAAGGTCGTGTCCTGTCTTTTCTCCACATTGGCCTCATGGATGAACCACGGGAACGTTACAGGAAACCTCTTCTAAATTAGATGCAGAGCTGCCCACCCGTTTTGGGGAAACTCTTCTCCCCCCCCACTACCACCTTGTCTTCTACTGGCAGCTCTTCAGCTACTCAAAGGTGGCCGTTGTGTCCCCCGTCTTCTCTTCCTCAGGGAAGACACACCAAATGCTTCCAGCCGGGCGTGCTAAAGTTTTCCCGGCCTGTTGCTGGCTGTTCTCGGGACACCACCGGTTTGCCAAGGTAACACACCGTGTCCGGAACTGGACCTCACATTCTGGGTGTGGCCACATGAAGGGAGAGGAGCAGTTTCACCTTTCAGTTTTGACGTTTTGACTCCCGTTGTCTACGCAGATTCTCAACCCCGGAGGTCTCGGCTGTCCCACAAGCGTTTTTCCAAGAGGCATCCTTGATTTCTTCCTTTGCTGGTGCAGCCACACGGGCGCCATTGGCTTTGTTTACCACAGCATCAGGCGCTTGGCTGGTGCTCCACTCGTGATCTTCCCACGTTCTGTCTGCAGATACCCCTGCCTGGCACACCAACCTGTCTTGCCCTCGCCGTCTCCTTGATTTGTCCCTGTTGAAATTCCCCTAGGGAGCTGCTTCCCCTCGTTCCAGCTTGCCAAAATCCTCCTGAATGTTGATATTCCTCCACCGAATGTGTTATTCTGCCCAGGTAAAGTGCCATCTACAACTTTAGAAGCCACTTGTTTTCTAACAACCCATCCTCACTTATAAGTGTTCTGACCAAGGCTTCCTCTTTTTATTCCAAAGGCTGTGAATTATGTCCATTCACAGCCCGTAGTGAGTCCCAAACAGTTTGTAAAGAGCCCGACTGAAGGCTGCCAAAGTCTTTCAGGATGAGGACCCACCTTTGTCTTCCTTGAAACGCTGACAAAAGGCTTCATTGGCAATCAGCCTGGCAAGGCCACAGGGAGCACAGAGTCAAAACGGAGCCTCAGAATTTAAACCGACCAGCATGAACAAAGTTGCTTCCTCTAAAGGCTCATGTGAGTCCCTTCTGGGAAAAGGGCAGCATAGAAATATAATAAATTCAATGTGCCTTTGCTCCTCCTTTATGTCTTGTGGGAGGGGCCAATCATCTCCCAGTCTCAATCCCAAGTCGCCCCTTTTGTCTTATCTGTTCTTGCCTTCTGGAAGCTCTGCGCATGCGCATACTGGGAACAGGCTCCCCCTGTTCCTCTTCCTTGCTGATGTCCGACTCTGGAGGCTCTGGAGGCAGGACATAATTCCCAGACAGCCCTCACTCCCCCCCCCCCTATACTCAACATTTCTCTGCTCCCCCAAGCTTGGCCAGAAATCTCAAGTGGCTCTTCCTTGGGTGCAAGGGTTCAGCCAGCTCCAGGTCCACCTAATGGTAACATCCAGCCCAGGTTTTCTCATCTTCTCTGCGAGGATCTCATGGAAGCTTCGAAGGCTGAACTCCAAGGGGTCCTTCATCCACATGGACCCTTGCGGACCGGCCGAGAGAGACTTACTCTGGATGAAAGCAGCGGGCTCCCCCCCATCAGCCGTGCTTTCCCTCTCTGGACATTACGATGTGCTATCAAGTCTCTTGATGCAGGGGGATCCGTCCCCAACCTGGTCAATCAATCAGAGCCCCCCATGATAGGTGGAGGTGGAGACTGAGAGGACCCAATTGAAGTGCACCGCGGGGCAAAAGGACGGAAATGGTTTCCTTCATTATTATTATTATTAATTACTTCCAAGTCAGTTCTTATATCCCAGCCAGGAAAGAGTTCAAGGTATCCCCCCAAATTGCAACCTTTCTGGCCTCTGAGGAATACCTGGGGATCACCCTGGCCCCCTTCCTCCTCTTCCTCCCTTCTTGGTCTTAGGAATCTTCATTAAACACCCAAGGCCAACAGCAGCTGTCTCTCTCTCTCTCTCTCTCTCTCTGTCTCTCTGTCTCTCTCTCTCTCTCTTCTCTCCTCTCTCTCTCTCTTTTATTTCCTCCTCGCCTCCCTCTGGCTTCCCTTCCCGGCCTCTTTCCTCTCCGTTGGGCAGCCAAAAAGAGCCGCCTCCCTCCTCCATCAAACCGTTTTTCTCAATGGCCGCCTCCCCTGTCTTAGCTGAGGCACTTCGGGGGGTGGGGGGGTGGGGGGGGTGTTGGCCTTTCTGGCCACCAAGACCAGGAAATGAAGGTGGTTGGGAAAGAACAGAGTAATAAAGTTGGAAGGGACCTTGGAGGTCTTCTAGTCCAGCCCTCTGCTCAGGCAGGAAGCTATGTACCATTTCAGACAAATGGTTCTCCAACTTCTTCTTAAAGACTTCCAGCGTTGGAACACCCAGAACTTCTGGAGGCAACTTCTGTTCCTCTGATTAATTGTTCTATCTTGTCAGGAAGTTTCTCCTCAGTTCTAGGTTGCTTCTCTCCTTGATTAGTTTCCACCCATTGCTTCTTGTCCTGCCTTCGGGTGCTTTGGAGAATAAGTTTTCCCCCCCCTCCCACTCTTCTTCTTCGTGGCAGCCCCCCCCCAGACAGTTCTTCCCATGGGGGCGACCAGGATCAGCAAAACAGAGTCCGCTCCCCTCACTGCTGCTGACCTTCTACTTCTCTTCCCCCCCCCCAAAAAAACCCCTTCCGTGAGCCCACAAAGTGGCTGCTGAATAACTCGCTCAGAATGGACCCCCAATGCATCCCCCCCCTTCAACCCGACGGCACCAGGCAAGACCGACAGGCTTCCTTCCAGAGGTTCGGTTCCCACCAGCTGGGGGTTCACCAGAGAAGGTGCCCCCCCCTCCCTCCCCGGAAATCCAGGGCTCCGAGGTGGTCCAGGAGGGCTTCTGGTCCGCAGGACACCAGGACTGGCACATGAAGGGAGCAGCATTTCTGGCGCCCTGCTCACCCGCAGGGAAGACTTCATACAGGCTGGCAGTGCCCTTTCCCAGGGCAGCCCCAACACCCGGCGTCTCCCGTCTCTGGCTGGGCAGAATGCCTGAGCACAGTCTCTGCTGCTGGCTGAGCTGCACGGCTGGGGTTAGTCACCACGGGAGATGAGACAACGTGCGTTTCCCACACAAGCCGAGATCTGGGGAAAGGAAACCCCCAGCCGGTCCCACTTCCTCCACGGCTAGGAAGGTAAGAAGCCAAAGAGTTTGGCGGCACCTTGACCAGCAGAGGGCAGCGCGGCTTCCTCCAGGAGGCCAGGAGGCCAGGAAGGCTCCTTCTTCCTCCAAGTGGACGGAAGGATCCCCCTGGAAGTCACCGGAGTCTTGGTCCCAGCAAACTGAACTGACGGGAGGTTTTCACCTAGAAAGTCCCCTTCCTTCTCTTCCTGGGAAGCCGCTAGAGGCCCCAAACGGCAACGGCTGAAGCCAGGGCGGAAGACGAGGCAGGAGAACCAGGCGCCCCGGGTGGAGGTCGCCAGATGTGACCTGCGGGGGGGGGGGAATCTCTTGGCACTTTCAGCCCCCGCCTGGGAAACGTTTTGCAAAACAGCAGAAAGGGGGCAGATCCATATCCTTCGGCAGCTGCCAGGCGGATGTTGTCGTTGTCTGCAGTCTTGTCGGGCTGCCCCCCCCCCCGGCCTCCTTCCCTTTGGGCTCCTCAAGAGGGGCAAAAGGCCCGGCCCCCTCCCCCATGCCCACTGATGCCCACACTCGAAACCCCTGCCTCTGCCACGTTTGCAGCGCTCCCTTCTTTTCCCCCTAGCTGGGGGGAATAGTAGCTGGGCCTCCCCCCCCCCAGCCCCCCCACGGCTTCACCAGAGTCAATCTCCCAGGCTGCCCAGCCCAGCAATTACCAGGGGACAGAGGGAAGAAACCCCCCACCCCCTCCGGCTAGTTCAGCTGGGGCAACAGTCGTGAAGCCTTTTCTGAGCCTGCAAAGGTAAGGGTTTTTTTTTACTTTCAAAAGCATTTTTTGATACCGGTTCGGGCAAACCAGTCCAAGCCGGTCGCATTTCAACCCTGGGCCCAGCCCTTCTGCCCACCGGTGCCAGTCACCAAATCCACTGGTTTAAGAAGAGCCACTTGTGGCTTTTCGTGGTCTTCTGAGCACCTGACGACCGGTGGATCCATTTCATTTCCCCCCCAAGAAGCTGATCTCCCGCTAAACCCTCGAGAGCCCCCGGAAGGGGCTGCTGGACCTGGGCGCCAACTCAGCCGCTCCCGGCCTCTGCCGTATTTCTGCACCGGAGCTCCAGATGTTTCATTCCCAGACTTCCTAACGGGGAGTAGCTCGTCCCGGACGATCCCCATCCCAGCAGCAATGAGGACAGAACAGCTGGGGACGTAGGGATCTCCCACCCCACTGCTCCCCCGCCCCCTCCATCCCCAGAGAGACGAGGAGGGCCGGCAGCCTTCCTCAGAGCGAGCGGGGAGGGAGATGGCGAGTCTCTGGGTCCCACCTGGGTCAGCAGAACAGGAGCAGGCCCCTGGAAAGGGAGGGGGCTGAGGGCAGGGTGGGAGGGGGACAATAAGAGAGACCCTCCCCTTTAGCCCCTCCCTCAAGAAACCTGCAAGGGAAGGGTGGCAACAGGGGGCTCCTACCTTGTTGGGCTTGACCGCCCTCTGCAGGTTCTCGATCCACTTGTCCCTCTCGGCAGCCGAGCGGCAGGCGAAGCACTTGGTGCCCGAAGACGTCGTCACCTGGGCAGGAAGAGGAGTGAGCTGCGCTCTGCACATGCCCAGGAGCCCCCGGCCCACCCTGCCGAGACGCCCCAGACCCCACCTCAAAGCAGAACTCCTGGCCCAGGATGCTGCTGTGCACCGGCTTGATGAGGGAGTCCTCGTCCAGGTTCAGCTCCAGGGCTTCGGCTGCACTGCTGGGGCTCAGCAGGGACTCGTGCGAATGCGACTCCTTGAAACTCTGCATCAGGCGGGCCCTGCGGGGGGGGGGAGGGGGGGCACCACAGTCAGTCAGCGGGAAGGTTCTGGCTGGGGGGGGGGGGTGTGGACAGGAGAGGGCCAGGGGGAGCCGGGCTTCGGCTGACCCCTCGCTCGGGGGTACCTGGCATCTGCGCCCCAAAGGGGCATCTCTGCAGCGGGGGGAAATCCGGGAGTCGACCTCAGCAAGGTGGGGGGAGAGGGAGTGCGGGCACCGGGCAGAAGAGTCTTGGGGAGCCCCTCTGGACCCTGGGGGGGAGGCTCTGGGGCCCCCAGGGGGCCACGGGGCGGGGGAGAACCTGGGTCTGCCCTTCGCACAGCCAGCCGAGCTCCGGAGCCCCTTCCCAGAGGGAGCCGGCAGAGTCCGTGTGCGGCTGCTCCCCCCTCCTTTCCCCATGGCATTTCTGCTCGGAGCTGCCGCCCCCAGCAGGATATATTTAGCCCAGCAGCGTACGTGGAGGCAGCTCCTGCGCGTCGGGGCTGCCGTCAGCCAGAGGGGGGGAAGGCAGGCAGGCGCTAAAAATACCCGGGGCACCCCGGCCTTGGGGGGCAGGCAGGCTGGGCAGAGGGGGGCCCCCAGGGGAGCCAGAAGGGCCACAGGGCGCCCTGGGCCGCGAGGGAGCGTCCGCTCAGCCCTGGGGGCCCCCTCCCCTCCACCGCCTACGGAGAGGAGCGGGACCGCCTGGGCCCACCTGTCGTGGTCAGCGCTCCGGAAGCGCGGCAGCATCTGGCGGAAACTGCTGGTGCGGTCCAGCTTGGGCTGGCTCTTCGTGCGCTTGATGGAGCTCTTCAGGCGGCGACTGAGGAAACCCTGTTGCTGCAGGCGGAGGGGGGAGAGGCCGGTCAGGCTGCCCCAGCGCACGCACACACATCGGGGGGTTCCCTGGGGCCCCCAGAGACGGCTGCCGGGGGGCTCTGGGGCCCAGCGGGGAGCGACCACCAGCCCTCCCTCTTCTGCTCAGCCGCGGCGGGAAGGGCCCTTTTCCTCCCCCGAAAGGCTCGGCCTTCTCTCCAGCAGCCCCGTCCCCCGTCCCCCAGGAAAGACTTGGGCTGGATAAGGCCCGGCACGCGGAGATTCCCACGGGGACCCTGGCTGGGGAGCCAAGAGGCCAAGTGGCTATCTCAGCGGGGGCCCACTTGCCACAAAAGCCGCTCGGGGAGGCAGCCCTTTCGGGCACCGCCCTCCGGACGTCCCAGCTGAGCTCAAGGAAGCTGGTTTGAAGCCAGCCCATCTTCTCCCGAACCCGCCTTTCTTTCCTGGTGGCCTCCTTTCCCTGCCCTTCACAACTTTGCCTGGGCCAGCAGCCATTCTGGCGTCCCTGGATCCAAGATCTTCCCTCCCCCAACCTCTAGGCCTAACCACTTTTCCTAGGGGGAGGCAGGAGGGCCGCCCCAGCAGGGGGGGGGTGTGAGGCAGAGGGGAGAAGCAGCTCCTCCTTCTGCCCCCTCCCCTCCCTCAGCCCCACTGGGGGCCGGTTCCTTTCTTCAGCCCTTCCTTTGATGCCTGCCCCCTGCTGAAGGAAAAGGGAGGGGGGCTCAGGGGGAGGACAGGGAAGCCCTGCGGGGGTGGGGGGGTCACTCACCGAGGAACGGAAGGGGGGTGCTGGCGGGGCGTCCATGTTGATGCTGTACTGCTTGCCCCCCGGGACGCTCTTCCTGCGGGACCGGCTGGCGTGGTACTCTGGGGGGGGGGGAGAAGGGCAGCGTTCAAGGGCCCCCCCCCACACGGAAGGACTTCGGGCAGGGGGGGCAGCAAAGGCCCAAGAGTACGTGTGGGAGGGGGGGCACAGTTTACCACCAGTGGGCTGCAGGACCCCCACCCCACCCCAGCCCTCCCCAGATCCTCCCACCTGCCCCCTCCTCACCCCCCCCCTGGACAAGAGGCTCCCTGTGTCTTTCCCCCCCTCCTGCCCAGAGAAGCCAGGGCCCTTTCCCCCTCCTCCCCCCCCCAGGGCCAGTACAGGGGCCCAGCCACGGTTCAACCTGCCCTTATGAAGAAGACCTGAAGTGAGGGAGGCCTCAGTGGGCTTAAGGGGGGGGGGAATCCTCCTTTGGGGGGGTCCCCGAATTGGCAACCGGGAATCGCAGGCACAACCCCTCTGTTGTGGGGCAGGCTCTGGAGAAGGGCCCCAAAAGATGGGTGAGGGGACCCCAAGGGAGCCCCCCACCTGGGCAGGCTCTGCCCATCAAAGACCCCTCCCTGCCCCCTCTGGGGCCTCTCCATCCCATCCTTCCCTCGACTTCATCTGGGCGTGTTGTGGAGCAATTCCCCCCCCCGGCTGCCTATGGGGGGACCCCCCAGGGGCCTTCTGGGTGCAGCCCCATCATGCCCCGGCCGTAGAAAAGCCCCCCTCGGAATTTGTCCATGGGGGGGGGATTTCCTACTTGCTCCCTGGGAATCTCACCACCGCTGGAGCCTTTGGGCACTGCCAATCGATGCCTTTGGTGGGGGATTTGTTCAAAGGCCTCCCAGCCCCCCCAAAAGCAGCTCACAAGCAGCCCCCCTCCCCTGACCAGAGGAGCCCAGAGCGGCCGGAGGAACCGCTGAAGGGGCCCCAAAGGCCCCCGAGGGGACGTGGGTGTCCAGACGCCCCCCTGGGGCAGCTTCCCAAGAGGCCCAGAGGCTGCTCGGAGGGGGGAGGGGGTGCCAGGAGGGGCAACGATGGGCAACGTACAGAAAGTCTGCAGGTAGCCCCTCCCCCAGGAGCCCAACCCCGTTGGAGGCCACTCAGCCAGGGATGGGGAGGGGAAGGAGGGATGGGGGAGATATTCACCCCCATCCTCGTGGCCTTCAACCTTCAGGAGCCCCTGGTGGCCCCCTGCCTGGAAGGAAAGCCCCTTCTGGGGTACAAGAACAGCGGCCCCCTCCAGACCGGGGTTCAGGAAGGCCGAGGGGGGCACAGAAGCCCTACGGGCCGAGCTGCCCCCCAATGGGGCTGGCTGGATGCCAAGCCTGGGTCTCCGCCTGCCCCCCTTGCCTGGACCATTGGCACCCCAGGAGTCGCAGCCCCCCCCCCCAACGAGGCCCCTTGAGCAGCACCAGCTGCCCGGATATGCACGGAGCCCCTCCCCCACCCCGTGCGTACTGGCACAACGCAGAGCCACCCACTGGGCTCTGCCACCATCTGTCTTGCCCGCCTGCCTGCTGCTCCGCCATGCCAACCCTGCGAGCCGCTGCCTCTTCCCCAAGGCCTCAGCAGCCCCCTCCCCCCTCCCTCCCCCCCCCCATGTGGCAGGCGGATAAGGAGGGGCAGCGACTCCCCCCTCCAGGGGAGAGTCCTCCTCCTCCCCTGCCCCCTCTTGGGCCCTTTGCCCGCCAGTCCCTGGGAGGGAGGAAACTGTGGGCCTCTCTTGGGCCACTGTCAGCTGGAGAGACCCGGGAGAGCCAAGGCGGGGAGGAAGGAGGGGAGAGCCTGGATCAGGACTTGCCCCACCTGGGCTTCAGCCCCTGCAGACCCCCTGCACTGCTAAGAGGCTGACCCACGCAACCTCCCCCCCCCAGCCCCCAGCCAGAACTACGGCAATGGGGAGCCTCTGTGTAGCCCCCCATCCACCTGCAGGAGAGCCCCCCCCCCTCCCGCCCTTTCGGCCAAGGCAGCAGCTGCATAGAGAGGAAGCCCCCCCCTCCCTCCTCCTGGCAAGGCCGGCGCCACTTGACTGCCTGACACGACACGGGCACTAAGACCACCCGGGTTCCCCCACGTGCCAGCACAGCGGCGGACGCAGCTGCGAGCCCTCCGTGCGAGGATGCGGGCGGGACGCGGCTGCGCCTCTTACACATCGGCGGCGCTCGGCCGGACCCTCCCCAGGCCGCAGCTCCCGAGCCCCCCCACCCCCGTGCCCAGCAGGGAAGGGCGCAACGCCGGGGAAGAGAAGGGAGCCACCAGCGGACGGAGAGGCCCTTCTCAGGCCCTTCGGGTGCCGCCTCCGCTTCTCGGCCGGGAAGGGCCGCGGGGCGAGTGGGACGAGGACCCCGCGCCCTGCCGGGGCTGCTCCGGCGCCCCCGGAAGCGGCGGCGGCCCCCCTCCGGGAAGGCGCCCGGGGCTGGCAGCGGCCAAGAGCGAGGGGGCTCCGCGCGCGCTCCCGACCATCCCGCCCGCGACACCCACGCACTCGCCGAGCGCGCCACGCCGGGCGGCCTCGCGCCGAGACGGACGCGGCTGCAGCAACAGCGGCAACAGCAGCAGCAGCAGCGCTGCCCACGCGCGCCCGCCCGCCCGCCTCGCCTCCCGCGCCCCTCGGGCTGCTCTCGGCGGGAACGCGCCGCCGGAGCCCCCCCCCCAGGCTGCCGCGGCGCCACCCTCGCCCGCTGCCGGCCCGGAGCCCCGCCGCTCTCGCCCGCCCCGCAGGCCGGCCCCGCTAGCGGACGGAGGGACGGGCGGCCCTTACCTGCCGGGAGCGGGAGGCCCCCCGCCGCCCGCGGCTACGGGGCGCGTCCCATGCCGGGACAGGAGGGCGGGCGGGCGGGGGGCCGGAGCCTAGGGCTCCACGCGGCCCGCAGGGCGGCGGCCCCCGCCCGGCGCTGCAGCCGTCGGAGCTGCGGTCCCCGCGCTGCTGGTTGCGCTCGTGCCTCGCTCGCCGCCCGCCCGCCCGCCCGCCCCGCGCTCCCCCGGCATGCCAGCCGTTGCTAGGCGACGCGCGGCTGTCATCAGCGCCGGGAGTGCGCGGCGGCGGCAGTGGCGGCGGCGGCGGTGGGCACGGGCGGACGACACCCCGCGCCCCCCGGCCCGCCGCCTCCAGCCCGCCGCGCCCGCCGGCCCCCGCCGGCCCCCGCCCGGGCCGCTCTACCTTGGGGCGGGGGGCAGGCGGGGCGGCGGGGGCAGCAGCATCTCCTGGGGCAGCAGAGCGCGAGGGCGGCCCGGGGGCTGCCGGGGGCGGGCGGAGGGGCCCGCGGGGGCGGAGCTTTCCGGGGAGGCATCGCGGGGCCGCCCCGGAGGAGGCCCTGCTGCGGGCGGCCGGGCGGCCGGGCAGGGCGCGGGCAGCGGCTCCGTCCAGGCTGGCGGGCAGGGACGGCGGCTTCCTCCGGAGCCTGGCTCCACCCCGCCTGGGCGGCGATGGGGCCGGGGCTCCGGCTGAAGGCCGGGCGGGTCAGGCGGGGTCACCGGGCGGGCGGGGCCGGGAGGGAGGGAGGAGGGGCCGCTGCCGTCCTCGCCGGATCCGGCAGGGGGCGCTGCTGGCGCGCGGCCAAGAGGAGGGGGCGTCCCTTCATTCAGGCAGCCTTTGCCTCCGGCTCTTCTTTGGGGTTTCCATGGAAACCTTTTAAGCCAACTTCTTGGGAAGAGAAAATTCTTTTTTTAAACCCCCGAGTGGGGGTGGGGTGGGGGGAGGGGAGGCGGAGGTAACGGCCGGGGCAGGTGAGCCTCTGGCCGGGCCCTGGGGGTGGGGGGGGGAGGCAGGGGGCCAGGAGCAGCAGCAGAAAACACCCCCCCCGCATCCCCCTCCTTGGCAGCGGGAGGGAGGGGGCAGGCAGGGGGGGCCCAAGGCCCAGGAGGGCAGCCTCGGCAGAGCCCCCACCCCACCCGTTGCGCAGGCCTGGGGAGAAGGAGAGAGAGGGAGAGAGAGATTGGGGGGGGCGGAGAGAGAGATGGTCCCTATGGCAACAGTTGTCAAGCTCCTTTCAAGGGCCCTGGCTATTATGGGCTGGGGCTGGGGGGGTGGGCGTTGCAGGGAACAGCTGGGAAGGAGCTGCTGGCGGTGGTGGTGGTGGAGAGGCCCTCCGGAGCGCCTGGGCATCTGCTTGGAAGCTCCTTAACGGGGGGGGGCGCTGTGCTCTGGCCCCCTCCCAAAAGGGCACCCCTGGCACTGCCCTGTCCGGGGTCTGAGCAGAGACGGGCCTCTTGTGGGCCAGAGCCACCATTACGCGCCCCCCACTCGCCCCTCCCCCCCTCAGCACATGGGAAGGGGGTCACCAGACCCCAATGGGAGCCGACTGCCGGGCTGTGGGTCCCCCTGCTCAGAGGTGGGGGAGGGAGGACGCAGGACCCCTGCAATGCACCCCTCCCCTTCCCAGACGCTCCCCCAGTCCCACGCTCATTGGGGTCTTGTGGCCCTTTGCTCTCGGGGGCCCCCACTGACTGACCCCTTCCTCGGGGGCCCTTTGGGGTCCACCCACCGGAGGCAGGAATCCACGTGGAGCTTGCAATTGTGTCCCACGGTTTCAGAGTGGGGGGGGGGCTGCCCCTTCCTCAGCAGCTGCCCTGGGGACGGATCCCCTCAGCCCCTCTGACCCCTTGACCCCAGCCCACATGGGGCTGCTGATGGGCAGCCTCACTGCTCAGCCTCCCCGGGGGTCCCACGAGAGCCTCTGGCAAAGTCAGGATTACAGGGGGGGGTGGCCCTTTGACCAACTCAAGAGCGCCCCCCCCCTTACTCCCCTTTTTTGGCTTCCCAGAGCCGCCCCCACCAATGGGCCAAGGCTGGAGGGATGGGCAGCAGCCACCCCCACCCACCCACCCACCCCCAGGCAGTTCGGTCAGCCTGGGATAAAAGAAGCCCCCCCCCTCCCAAGAGGCCCCTGGGGCTGGGCTGGCAAGCAGGATCTCCCCCCCCACACACACACACCCCGACTTCCTGGTCTGGCAACCCTTGGGGTGGCGAAGGTTATGGCTGGACCCTGGACTGTCAATCATTCCTCTCCCGCAGAGGTTACCCAGGGATCCCTGGACGGGGGGGGGGGGGGGTGAAAGGCAGAAGGAGAAGCTGCGACCTCCCCCCCCTCCCCCGTGGTTCCCCAAAGACCCCTGGGGCCTCCCCCAACCCCCTTCCTCTTGGGGCTGGGAAGGCAGCTGAAACACGGCGGCCCCCACCCCACAGCCCCCATGGCAATTTCACACCGACCGGCAGCAGCTTCCCCCCATGGATGGCAGCTGCCCAGCCCAGGTCTCCCCAGGGCTCCAATCGTGCCCCGTCCCCAGGCCACAAGGCCCCATTTGTGAAAAGAGGGCACAAAGACCACCCCCACCCCTCCAAGGCCAAAACTTCTGGAGCCTCCAAGACCGTCTCTTTAGTGCTGGGAAAGTCACACACAGACACACAACACACGAATAAAACCTGCCCATGCAGATTCAACTCAGACCCCCCCCCAGCCCAGATTTGGCCCCACAACTGTGCAGCTTCCCTCAGACCCCCCCACCCCCCCGCAGGACTCTGGCCGGCCCTGGTTCTCCCTCCCCCATTCCCCCCCCCACCGGGGGGCCCTCCTTCCTACCGTGCTCAGCTTGAGGCCGGCCTTCCACAGGGACGCTGACCGTCCGGCGCAGAAGCTTGCTCCGTCCGGAGTCCCTCTGGCGTTCTCGAAGGAGCAGAGGGTGAATCTGGGGAGGGGGGAGAAGAGCAGCCCAGGTCAGAGGGGGAGGAGAGAGTCCCCCCCCCAAGTGCCCTCTCTTCTCTGGCCTCCCCCATTGCACACATCCCCCCCTCCCCAAGCCACGGCAGGCCTCTGAAAGACGGAGTGAATCTCTGGGGAGCTGCAGGGGGGCTGTGAGCCAGGGCCACCGAAAGAGTCACGTGGGAACTTGGCCCGAGGGGCCTTCCCGGGGCAGAGACCCCCCAGCCCAGAAAGAGACGGAACCCACCCTGGGAACATAACCACGGGGCACCCTCCCTCTTGCTGGACTCGGGAAGCCAGAAACCGTGGTTTCCCCAGGCGCTTGGCACCTGATGTCCAACCTGTGCGGACCAATGTGGCCCCTCCTGCGAGGACCCCCTTCCGGTCCTTCTGGGCCCCCTCCCCGCCTGCTCCGGGTCCTCCGGGGGGGCTCAACCCCCACCCTCCCCCTTCCCCCCGCCCTGCTCACCTCCTCCTCGTCCAGCATCAGGAGCTGATTGCCGGAGATGATGCAGAATCGGGGAGCGTTCCAGGGACGGTCGTAAGGCGAGTGGACATACTGCGTGCGGGACCCCGGTGCTCCTCGCACATCTGCAGCGGAAGGGCAGAGTCAAGCAGACCCCGGCCGGGCAGGTGCCCCCCCCAGACCCCCCTCCCCCCCCCAAGAAGGGCCTGGGGGTACACACTCCCAGAGACCCAGCTCTGCCAGGACCCCCGCCCCTCCCACAATGGCGGGATGCCATTCGACCGCCTGTGTCTTGGGGAGAGAAGGGGGCCTCATCCCCTCTCCCCTCCTCCCCCCTGATGCCCTCTGCCCGCTGGGGTGTGTCTGGGGGGGCACGGTGGTCTGAGCCGCCCCTCCCGGCCGTGAGGGTTCCATTAAGGCCACTGAGGCAGGTCCCCCTCCCACGCCGCCTGGGGGCTCCAGGCAAAGCCAGGCAGATTGGCACAAGCAGAGGAGAGTTGGCTCTGTGCCCAGTGTGACTCCCCCCGCGTCACCAGGAGGGGCTCTTCAGACCCCCTCGGGGGGCACCCCAGCACACTCTCCCCCCCCTCCCACCTGCCTTCCAAGGGCCTCTGGGCCTCCACCCAGCTCTCCTGCCTGCCTGGGTGGGTGGGGGCAGCCGGGGAGTTGTGTAAGGCCTCGGCCGGCCCTGTGCTGCCCCCCAGTGGCCAGAAGCTGCTGCCAAGAGCCAGGGAGAGAGAGGGGAGAAGCCTACGGGAAAGGGGGCAGGCAGAGGGTCGGGTAGGGGGCACCCTGGGTGGGCTCCGGAGGCTGGGAAGGGCCCCAGAACCCCCACTAGGGGATCCCAGCCGTGGGCAGGGATTTTTAGATCCCTCAAAGATCTGGCTAACACCCCCCCTCAGCCCCCCCCCAGCCCCCTGGGTTTGGGGCAGGTGGAGGGGCAGGGCTGACAGAGGCTCTGTGGGGGGAGGCCCCCGTGGCCATCTGGACCAGCCAGTGGGGAGAAGCCAGTGGCCACCTAGCTGGGAGTCAAGCGGGACTCTTCTCCCCGCCCACGACCCCCCCCCCCCCCCGTACTGTAGGGCCAGAGTAGCAATGGGCCCTGGGGGCAATCGCTGGGGGGAGGGGTGTGTTGGCTGAGGGGGGGGGCTTCAGCAGGGCCAGCTGAGAGCTGGTTTAGGTCCCCACCCCAAGAGAGAGAAGCCGGCTCTACGTTTTTCACCCCGCTGCCTCCCCCAAATGGGGGGCAGGAGGTGGGGGCTGCAGAGAACCGGGCTGGGGAGGCAGCAGGCCCTGCCCTCTGACCCTGAAGCCCCCCCTCCTCTTTTCCCCCCTGCCCAGGACCAGATCCAGAGGGGAGGCCAAGGCAGGATGCTCTCTTCCCTCCCTCCAGACCAGGCAGAGCCCAGGCCCACCGGGCACCCTCTCCCACAGGCCCAGTTAGGCCTTCACAAGACCCCTGGCTTCCCTTTCTTAACCCGGGTCAGGGACCCAAGCCCTAACCCTCCATTCCCCTGGCGGCCCCCCGAGCTCAGCCAGCCAGGCCCCCCCACCCCAGGCTGCCCCTTGCAAAGACCCTCAAAGGCATCCAGGCCCTGAGCGGCCAGGAGTCTCTCTCTCTCTCTCTTTTTCTCTCTCTTTCTCTCATCTCTCCCTCCTTCCCTCCCTCCCTCTCTCTCTTTCTTTCTTTCTCTCTTTCTTTCTCTCTCTCTCTCTCTCTCTCTTTCTCTCTCTCTCTCTCGCTTTCTCTCTCTCCCCCCCAAGGAAGGTTTCCTGGCCAACTCAAGCACAGCTGAAAAGGACGGGAGGGGGGGGAGTCCTGCCAAGACCAGCCTACCCACCCCCCACTTTTCAACCCAAGGAATGGGAAGAATCCACCAGTGGGGGGCGCACTCCTTTCCATCACAATTTGCAGCTATTACACGTATTGGTGATTGTTTTGGGGGGGGATTTAAATCACTGTTATTATTTATATTACTATTCCTGTTTTGGTTTTCCTATATATACTGTTTTCTCTCCTCCCTGGGGTAAAATGGCCCCCTCTCTCTCTCTCGCCTGCTGGAAGCTCAAAGGCCCCTCCAGGGAAACGAGGCAGAAAGCCTGCACAGCAAGAGCAGCCCACCCCCAATATCCACCTGTGGAACTCCTTGCCACAAGATGCTACAACTCAAATGGCTCGCAAAGCTCAAATCAGCCCCCGGGGCTGTGCCACTGCCGGTGTGGGGGGCATCTGGGGAAACAGGCAGAAACTCCACAGGGGTGGACCTGCGTGGGCAAACTCTGGACCCAAAGTTGCCTCTTGGCAGAGCCCTCCCCCCCCCTGGCCCGGCCCTCTCCTGAGGCTCTGGTCCCCTGGCCACGCAGGGTGCCCACCGGATGCAGCCCTTCCGGGGAAAGGGGGGGGACACACAGGGAGGGGGAGTCCACGTGCTCCCCCCCCCCCGCCTGCCTTGGCTGAGCTGGATGGAAGGGGGGGGGAATTAATTCATTAGATTAAAGGCCTGGGCCGCCCACTCCCCCCCCAAGGGCTCAGCGGGGCTCCCAATGGGGGCAGGCTCATTAAGAGGGAAACACAACAGGCCAGAAAGGGCCGGGGGGGGGGGAACGGAGCGGAAAAGGCTTCAGTCGGTTCCTGAAGGACACAACGAGGGGGGGCACACAGGGCGGGGGGGGCAGGCACCCTCCAGAGGGGAGGAATGAGCCCCCCCCCCTCCCCAGGCGACCAGTCCTTGGGCCAGAGGGGGATTCGAACCTGGTCCTTGAGCCTGGTGCACGGTGCAGCTTCCCAACTGAAGGGTGACTCACACGTATGACGGCAGGGCCCCTCTCAGTGCCCTGGGACGGCTGCTGAGCTCTGGCCCGAACCCAACTGACCGATAGCCGTTTCATTTAGTGACCACTCAGAGTCACAGGGGCACTGAAAAAAAGCGACCGGCTCCTGTTTATGACGGTCGCAGCGGCAGAGTCAGTGGGGAGGCCGCATTCACTTAACAACTTGTGTTGCTCCCTTAACAACTGATTTGCTTAACAGCCGGGGCAGGAAAGGTCGTAAAAGGGGGCAAAACTCACAATAACTGTCTCACTTAGCAACAGATACTTGGGGTGTGATTATAAGCCGAGAAGATCTCCTATGGGGCAGAGGGCAAGCAGGGCGGGGGGGGCGGAGGGGGGGGGCGATGTTCACACAGGCAGAGCTTAGAAGCAGAGGCCCAGGTCACTCACACACACACACACACACACACAGAGAGGGGGGGGGATGGCCAAAGGCAACCCCAGCTGGATCCTGACAAGGCTGAGGGGCTTAGCAGGGGGTCCCACCCAGAGCCCCCCCTGGCATTGGAGAAGAGAGCCTGCAGTTCCCCTCCACCTGCTGGCTGGGGATGAGGGGCTTCCCCAACCTCTCTCCCCTTAGAGGGGGACAGTTGAACTGGACTGATGAGGTTCCCTAGTTGGGTCGTGAGAGGCCGGCCAGGGGACACGGAGGGCACCAAGGACCCCCACGCCTGCCCCCCCCACTCTGCCCGTCTTGGCCCCAGGGCCCTAGAGCTTCTCTGCCGGCCCTCAGCCGGGAGAGGACGGGGGGGGGTCCACCCTGGGGCTCCCATGGAACCTCCTGGCTCCCCTTGATTGACAGCTTTCATTTCCGGGGGGGGGGGTATTTATAGCCCTGTGTCCCTTCTTGGGTGGCTGCTGGTGCAGAGGCTTCTGTGCCTGAACCAGCCAGGAGGGGAGCAAGGCCTCCTCCTGCTCAGGGAAGCCTCTGGGCCGATGATGGGCATTGTAGTCCAACTGGGAGGACTACAACCATCCCCGCTCTCCTCCTCCGCCCCACCCCCACTGCCGATACTGGGTGTCAGCAAGCCCAGCAGGGAGTCTCCCAAAGGGAAGAGCTTCTGGGGGGGGGGAAGCAAGGTCCCCCACGCAGAAGCCCCCCCCCTCGATCCAATGGCCCCTTTCTCAGGCCCCGGAGGCTGCAGGACCTGGAAGGGGGCCTGGGCTGGCCTGCCGGAGACACCCTCTGAGGGCGAGTCGTCCCAGGACAGCTGGTAGGACAGCCGCATCACTCACGGGGGGGGGGGGGAAAGACCCTCATTCCAGCAGGCACGGGGGGGGGGAGCAGAAGTCCCTGGCCCCCTCCAGCATCCCATCCCAGCCGTACCCATGGAAAAGCTGCCCACCCAGAAGGCTTGACCAGAGAGTGAATGGGGCAGAGGACGGGGGGGGGGAGGCCTGTGCCAACTGCCTGGGACCTCTGGGGGGGGGGGAAAGGGGGCCTCGGTCCAATATTTGAGCTCTCTACCTCCCAGCACAGCCGAAGCCTCAGGCGGGGGGGGGGGAAGCCCAGGCCCCCCACAGCCTCCCCCTCCCCAACCTCTGCAGGGACCACCTGGGGCCTCAGGAGCCTCGCCCGAAAGGAACCCGAGCCCCCCTCCCCAAAGTGGAGCTCCATCCATCCCCCCCCCCCCCCCCAGGCAGGCTTCGCCATCTCCCTCCGCTGTTGCCATGCAAATGTGTAGCAAGGCGGCCGCCAGGCAACGGGAGGAAACGCATCTCCTGAAGGGGATCCGGCCGGAAAGGGCCCCGCGGCTACCGACGGAGGCGCCGTGCGGAGCAGCCCCGGCGAGGCTCCAGGCCTGAAGCGGTGCCCGAGCCGGCAGGAGGGCCAGCCGCTCGGCGAAGAGGGCTGCAGAGCCCCAACAGGCGGGAGGGGTGGGGGGGTTGGGGACGGCCCGCCTCCCTTCCGGCACCGGTGCAGGAGAGAAGCGTCGTCCCCCCCCCCCCGCGCCCCTGCCCCGCTGGACGGCTGCCTGCGCCTCCCGAAGAGCAGCGGCCCGGGCGGCTGTTCCAGCTGAGGACACGGGGAGGATCGCCCCCCCCCCCAGAGCCCAAATGGGGAGAAGAGGCTCCCGCTGCCTCGGGAATGAAGCCACGGGGGGGGGGAGGGGGAGGGTTCCTGCAGTGCAGATCTCGGAGAAGGTGCTTCATGCCGGAGCTGCCCCCCCCCCCAGCATCCTTCAGCGGGGTTGCCTGGCAACATCACGCCCCCTCCCTTTCCCGAAGAGAGCTCGCAGGCCTCCGATGGCGAGGAGGAGGAGGAGGGGGGGTCCGGAGCCCCCGCCCAGGCCCTTTCCTGCGAAGCCCGGGGGTGGGGGAGGGGGAAGGTGACCCCCTTTCGCGGGGGGGGGGCAGAGGGGGGAGAGGCCTTTCGGGGTAGGAAGAAACCTGCCGTCCCCCGTGACGAAGCGCCAGGAACGGAGGTGGGCCACAACTGGACGGCCGTCAACCCCCCCCCCGACCTCAGCTGGCCCGACCGGGACGTCTCACCTTCCCCCACAGCCGCCCCTCCGCCCGGGCTGCCCTCGCCCCCCAAGCGCGGCACGTGGGAGGGGATGGTCCGCGGGAGAAGCAGCCCCCTCCCAGGGTTGGCACCGAAGGCCCCGGCCCCACACCCGGCCGCCCCTTCCGCCACCAGGTGTGCCCCCTTCGGCCCGGCAGTCGGGCATCTGGTCGCGGCTGGCGCTGCGGAGCCGCCCCGGGGCCTCCGGGAGCCCGAGGCGAGGCCGCGGCGAGGCGCTGGCCTCGACCCCGGCGAAGGCAGCTGCCAGGGCGGGTACAACGGCCGGGAATGCGCGGTCGCCCTGGCTCCCCCCCCGCCTCCCCCCTCCTCCCCCCCCCCGCCGGTACGGTCGGCCGACGGCAGGCCGGAGCGCCCAGATGCCCGGGCGCGGGTTCCAGAGCGCACCATCTCTCCCGGGATCCGGAGGCCGCCATCCGGCCGCAGCTGGCCGAGCGCCACGATGCTTCTCTCCCGCGGCCTCGCCGGCCAGCCGCGAGCGTGGGAAAGGGCGCAGTCCCCAGGCGGCCGGAGGACCCCTTTCCCAGCTGGCTCCCACCTGCCTCGCCAGGCCCGAGCGCGCCGGAATCCCCGGGGCGGAGCGCAGCATCTCTTGCCCCGACCCGGGTCAAACCTCCAGGAGGAGCCGCCGGCCGCAGCCCTGCGCCGCAGCCCGCCCCGCGCCGGAGCTGTGCAGAGCGGCAGCGGGCGGGCGGGCGGGCAGCGTCGCCCCTCCAACTTCCGGGCGGCAGGCTCTGCCCCGCGGCCGAGGGAGGGGCCTGGCCGCCGTCCCCCCCCCGCCCGCCCGCCCGCCGCACCAGCCAAGACGGTTGTCGCCGCCCCCGCCCGAAAAGCGCAAGCCGCGCGCGCGCCCAGGAAGGTCGCCCTCCCTACCTCGGAAGGGGACATAGGACATGGCGCTGCCTTCATCCGCCGCTCCGTCCCTCGACGCCGACGCCGCTCAAGGACCGGCCCGCGGGGGAGGAAGAGGCGGGGGCGGCCCGGGAAGAGGGAGGGAGGGAGGGAGGGCGAGCGCCCCCCGGCACCGGCCCTCCTGCCGTTCGCCGCTCACTAGCTCACCGCCGCCTGCGCCTCTCTGGCGCGGAGGATGCGGCGAGGGAAGAGGCGGCGGCGGCGGCGGTTCGGGTGATGCGCGGGGGCTGCCGACCCTCCCCCGCCCGCCCGCCCGTTCGCGGGCTCCGGCTTCTGCTCCTCCTCCTCCTCCTCCGTGGGCAGCCGAGACTGCAGCGAAGGCCGGCCGGCCGTCCCGAGCCTCCGCAACACCAGCTGCGCCGCCGCTGGAGCACGGCACGCGGGCGAAGTCGAAGGCGCGCTCCCGACGCCGCCCCTCCTCGGCCAGCCCGAGGCCGCCGGCTTGTCCCGCGGGGGGACACTACCCTCCCTCGGGCTCCCCACGGGGTCCGCAACCGCGAAAGGGAGGACCGCCGCGCCATCCGTCAGGCGCTCGGATCCGCCCCGCCAACGCCCTCCTTCTGGCCTTCCAGCTGCCCCGGAGCCCTCGCTGCGCCCGCCCGACGCCGGTCTCCAGCCGCTCTGCCACACCGCCGCTGTCCAGGGCCGAGCCGGCCCCGAGGAAGACGGGACGGGATCCGCTGCTTCTTGCCGCTCCCCGCGGGACCCTTCCCGACAAGCCAGGAGGGTCTTGGAAAGGGGGCGGCAGCTCTGCTCCCTTCCCGGCTGGTTATAACGGAGATCGGAGGCTCTTGGGGGGGCTTCGACGCTGGGTTGTGGCTCTCCTGGCCCGCTGCTGCCTCCGAGGATGCGAATTCCCCTCCACACACCGAGTAGCCCCTTCCTCCTCCCGCCGAGCTTCCAGGCCTTCACAACTCAAAGGGTTGTGAAACTGGGTGCCCAGCCTGTGGTTGATGCAGGACCCCCTGGGGCCTCCTCCGAACCCCCAACCTTCCCCCTTACTGGCAACCCCCAACCCGCCCCATATGTTTCCTCAGCTGAATCGCCCCCCCTCCTCCTCCTTTTCCTTGCAGCCCACCACTGGCTGCCCATTAAGGCTCAGGCTAGGCGTCTCCCCACAACCTCTGCTTTATCCACCAAGGGCCATTCCAGACAAATGGCTGTCCAGTCCCTTCCTTAAAAACTCCAGCATTGAAGCACCCAGAAGGACTTCTTCTGGAGCAGCCTCTGTCCCCCCTGGTGAACTGTTCTCACGTTCTGGAAATTTCTCCCTAGTTCCAGGCTGCTTCTCTCCTTGGATCAGTTTCCACCCATTGCTCCTTCTTCTTCTGCCCTCGGGTGCCTTGGGGGAAAAGTTTGACTCCCTCTTCTTTGGGGCAGCCCCTGAGATGTTGGAAGACTGCCATCATGTCTCCCCTGGTCCTTCTCTTCACTAGACTAGCCATGCCCAGTTCCTGCAACCCTCCTTCCTCTGTTTTAGCCTCCAGTCACCTAAAAAGTCCAGATTGTTTGAGCGCTCAGTGAAAATTAAGGGAGGACAAGGAGCAATGGGTGGAAACTAATCAAGGAGAGAAGCAACTTAGAACTAAGGAGAAATTTCCTGACAGTTAGAAGAATTAATCAGTGGAACAATTTGCCTCCAGAAACTGCAGATGCTCCAACACTGGAAGTCTTTAAGAAGATGTTGGATAACCATTTGTCTGAAATATTACAGGTTTTCCTGCCTGCGCAGGGGGTTGGACTAGAAGACCTCCAACGCCCCTTCCAACTCTGTTATTCTATTCTATTCTAAAATCCCAACCTCACCAGTGGTTCCACTCTGGCACAAAACGGGCCTCCAGGATTACGCAAGGGGGCATTTTGCCAGCCTGCTACAACCTCCACCCATTTCCCGAGATTTAGCATCAATCTCCAAAATTCAGTGGCTAATTTCCCCTCTTCGGGGGGGGGGGGCTTTCATGCCCAGACTTCCCCCACCCCCACTGAAAGAGATGGGGGGGGCAGCATTCCAGGACTTAGAGCCCCATGTAAAATTCAAATTATTGGCAGGAAAAGCAAAGATATATCCAGGCAAGCTTTAGAAGAAGTGGGATTTACGGCTTCTGATCTCTCAACCCATCAAGGGTGATCTCTCGATCTCTCTCTCTCTCTCTCTCTCTCTGTGTTTGTCTCTCTCCCTGTCTCCCTCTCTCCTCTCTCCCTCCTCTCTCTCTCCTGCCTCTCTGTGTCTCTCTCTGTCTCTCTCTGTGTGTCTCTCCCCCCTCTCCCTCTCCCTCTCTGTCTCTCTCCTCTGTCTCTCTCTGTTTGTCTGTGTCTCTCCCTGTCTCCCTCTCTCCTCTCTCTCTCCTCACTCTGTGTGTCTCTCCTCTGTCTCTCCCCCCTCTCCCTCTCTCCTCTGTCTCTCTCCTCTGTCTCTCTCTGTCTCTCTCCCTCTCATCTCTCTCTGTCTGTGTGTCTCTCTCTCCTCTCTCTCTCTCTCTCCTGTCTCTGTTTCTCTCCTCTCTCTCTGTCTGTGTCTCTCCCCCTCGCTCTTTCTCCTGTCTCTCTACTCTGTTTCTCTCCTCTGTGTGTGTGTGTGTGTCTCCCTCTCTCTGTCTCTCTCTCTCTCTCCCCCCCTCTCCCTGTCTCTCCTCTCTCTCCCGCTCTCTCTCTCTCATCTCTCTCTGTCTGTGTGTGTCTCTCTCTCCCGCTCTCTGTCTCTCCTCTCTCTCCCCCCTCTCTCTCCCTATCTCTCTATCCCTTTCTCTCCCTCCGTCTCTCTCTGTCTCCCTCTGTCTCTGCTTCCAGCTTGAACCCACTCTGTCTGTGTGTGATGGGTGCAGACTGTAAATGTGGCTCTTCCAGTTTCCCCTCGTCCTCCTGCTAGGCCAGGGGTCTCCAAACGTGGCTCCGTTAAGACTGGGGGGCTTCCACTGGCTGGGGAATTCGGGGAGTTGAAGTCCACCAGCCTTCAAGTCGCCCAGCCGGGAGACTCCCTGCTCTAGAGTGAGGGATGGTGGGGGCTATTTGCAAAGTGGTCTCCCCCGTTTCAATCAGAATTTCGCTTCCTTTCTGACAATTCAGCCGCTGCACCTGCCATCTGCAATTGGGGTCAGACAAGGCTGCGCCTTCTGCCGGCTCTTCGCTGGCACCTTCCCGTGTGCGGCCGGGGCTCCGAAGGAGGGGATGTACCCTGGGCAGGGAGTGGGCAATTCTCTCTGAGCTTCGCTGGTGGAAGGCATCGGGGGAGGGGATTTCCTCCACAGACCGTCAGGCCACCGACCCTCTTTGCCACCAACTGGGCGCCCAACAGCCCACCGTTGACATTCAACAGATGTCGCCACGCCAAAGACTGAAATACATGACCCTCCCGCGCCAAACACCCCCCCCCCCCCGTAGAACAGGGGCCTTTCAACCCCTGGGCCACGGCCCACTGCCAGGCCTTTGGGGGCAAATATTTTATAATCTGAATTCAGCAGGGGAGATTGGTCTGTGACTCTGAATGTGCTGTGGGTCGGTGTCCCATCCCTGGAGGTTTTCAAGAAAAGATTGAACGGTCGTTTGTCTGAAACGATACGGGGGGCCATGATGGCGAATGTATGGCACCTGCGCCACGGGTGGAACACAGGGCCCTCTGGGCAGCCATGCCAGCCATCGCCCCAGCTCAGCTCCACCGCCCACCACTGATTTTGGGGTCTCTGTCGCACATGCGTGTGGTCACATACAGGAGACGCACGTGCATCCGTGGGAGTAGGGGGAACATGGTGTGTGTGGGGGCCCCCCCCTGGGCCATTTTGTTCTCCCAGGAGGCTGCAGGGAGGCCTACGAGGCCCCAAGGGGGGCACACGGGGTCGTATGCGCATGCACGGGGGAGCGTGGGGGTGGAGGGAACACGGTGGGGGGGTCACATGCACATGTGCAGGGGGGCAGGGCACGTGGGGGGGTCGAGCAGACATTGTATTATGGGCGCAGGCCCACGCACTAGTGTGCTCACACACACACTTTTGCCACACGACAACAAAAAGGTTATCCACGGCTGCTGCTAAAGGGTCTCCTGCTTAAGCAAGGGGTTGGGCTAGAAGACCTCTAAGGTCTCCTTCAACTCTGTGTTTCTGTTATTTAATCCAGACTTGGCCCCACCAGGACGGAGGGGCTGTGGGCGCAGAACGTCTGTCTCCAGGGACCCCCCCCCACTCTTGGGTCTGACTGGGGTGGTCCTTCCCTTTGCAGACTGGTTAATGATGGGTGCCTCCTTTGCCACCCACAATTCCCTTCCCCCCCCCACAAAAAAAGAGTAGCTGGCTTTTGCAAGGTTCCTCTGGGTGGAGAGATCCGCTCCCTCCGTTCCCCCTCACTTCCCACTCGGACTGTCGCAGGGGGCCGCCCCTGAAGACTCTTTGGAAGTTTCAGTCTCTCTGGGTCACACAGCCAGCCAGATGTTCAGGCTGGATTTAGCATTTTTGTCTGCCCGTTCACTCCTCCCCAAGGACCTGGGATAGGCAGAGGTGGGTGGTTGATGCTGTTAGGGGCATCGTTGCAGGATGGGAGCCGCTCCGAATGAAACCACCAATTTTGCAATTGACTGATGGTGAATTTGTTCCAGTGGTGCTCCAGCTGTTTTGGGATTGCGCCCAAGGCACCTTATCACTCTCGGTCCCGTCTTTGCTTTCTTTCACCACAGTCCTTCTGTTTCTCCTTGCAGGTTCTGATCTTCTCCAGGTCTTCCGTTCTCTTCTGCTGTGCTCAGGTGCTGCATGGCCTCATCCAGACTTTCCTTGCCTTTCTTATCGACAGAATGTTAAGCCTGGGGAATTATGTGGCAGGCGCCCGTCTGTTTTGACTTCTAAGCCCCCAGAGCAATTTAACTTCTTTGTTTTCTGTGACTTTCTCCATTTTGTGGTCCCATCAGTTCTTGTTTGCGGGCAAATGATGCAATACAATACAAGAGCAGAGTTGGAAGGGACCTTGGAGGTCTTCTAGCCCATCCCCCTGCCTAGGTAGGAAACCCTACATGACTTCAGACAAATGGTTATCCGACATCTTTTAAAAAACTTCCAGTGTTGGAAAATTCACAACTTCTGGAGGCAATTTCTGTTCCACTGATTAATTCTTTTAACTGTCAGGAAATTTCTCCTTAGTTCTAAGTTGCTTCTCTCCTTGATTAGTTTCCACCCATTGCTTCTTGTCCTGCCCTCAGGTGCTTTGGAGAACAGCTTGACTCCCTCTTCTTTGGGGCAGCCCCTGAGATACTGGAAGACTGCTATCATGTCTCCCCTGGTCCTTCTCTTCACTGGACTAGCCATGCCCAGTTCCTGCAACCGTTCTTCCTCTGTTTTAGCCTCCAGTCCTCCCTCATCCTCTTTGCTGCTCTTCTCTGCTCTCTTTCCAGAGTCTCCGCATCTTTTCTACATCATGGCGACCAGAACTGGATGCAGATATTCCAAGTGTGGCCCTACTAAGGCCTTGTAAAGGGGTATTTAAGCCTTCACGTGATCTTGATTCTCTCCCTCTGTTGATTCAGCCTAGAACCGATATTTCCCGCAGGGCTTCCAAGGAAGCCATTGTTGCTGTCGTGCTGTTGCCTGCAGTCGGCCTGGGTGATCTTCTGGCAGCAGCTGACCAGCTGATCCCCTGTTTCTTTAGCTTCCTCGCAGAGACGGCACTTGCTCTCCTGTGGCTCTGGCTCTGGCTTCGTATGCATTGTTTTTCCCCCCTCCAGGCTTGGTCTTCCTGGGCAGCCAGAATTGGCCCCTCCGCCTCCAACTTCCCTGCACTTGGACATCGGCAGGTCTGGTGTGTCACCTGTTTCCCCTGCTTATCATTTCCTTAATGTGCTGGCCCTGCGGTGCTTCCTCTTCCCCTGCCCTTTTTCCGGTTCTCTCCGGTACTCAGCAGGCCTTTCCTCCCCTACTAGCCTGATTGCATCTCCTTCGCTGCCCTTCGGATTTCTCTTCCAGAGAACTTTCTTCTTCTTCTTCAGCCGCCTGAGGCTCTCGCAGCAGAGAGTCTGTCGGGGTCTCTGCCAGGGTGAAGGACGTGATTCGTTGTCATCGTTTTTCAGGCCTTCCTATCTGCGGCTTTTAGTTCTGCTCAAGTCCAGTCCACCATTCCAGCTGTGCTACTAATGACTGGAATTGCCCAGGTGTTTTGTTTTTTTTGCCTTGATGGTGTTTCCTCCGTCGAGTTTGGACAACAGGCGTCCTTCAAGCTCACAACGTCAAGCGCATTGAAGTCAGGAAAAAGGCTGGAGGTGAAAACATCTGAAGGCTGGAGAAGATCCTTCAATCTTTTGATGTAGTCCCCTCCCATCTCTTTCCTGACTTCAACGTGCTGGATGTTGTGAGCTTGAAGGACGCCTATTTGTAGTAATCATCTTCATCCAGACTCTTTGATGTTGTTTCCGTGGGGCATCGTGGTTGCTGCCCTTTTCAGAATCTTTCCCTGTGTGGCACATTTGCCCCGTCCAAACTCCACTGCAATATCTTGGCCGCGTCTATCGACAGCGTTGAGCCGTGGTTCCATTTCAGATGGAGTCTTTCTGTACATCTTCAGATCATCATCCATACAAAGGAGGCTGTATAGGCTGGCGGATTTTTTTGATGTTGGATTATCCAGTCATGTGGCAGGGAGTCGAATGCCCTCCTGCAATCAGTCCGAATTGGCCTTCCTTCTCTTGCAGTTTCCCAGAATCATCTCAACAGAACAACAGAACAACAGGCTTGGAAGGGAACTTGTAGCTTATTCAGACGTTCAATTTAGTAGCCGGAAGACAAAAGTGTACAAGGAGCCAGATGTGCTCACGGATGTGGCCGAGTGGCTGGAGGGCGCTGCTGGCTCCTGCATGAGGCAATCTGCACTCCTCTGATAGTGTTGTAAACGGGGGGTTTCCCTCCCCCACCCACCCACCTTTTCTCTTCTGTATGCTGTCCAATTTAGCTCATGATAGACTGTATTTTTCAGACTATAAGACACACCTGTGTATAAGATGCACCAAGATTTCAAAGAGGTAAGTAAGAAAAAAAAATTTTTTTGTCCTCCTCAGCCCCCAGGAGCACTCTGCAGGCTTCAGCAGGGCGGAGGGAAGGCAAAAACACCCCCATTTTTGCAAAAAGCGGGTGAAAAATGGGCCGTTTTTCACAAAAATTGCATTTTTGCCTTCCCCCAGCCCTGCTGAAGCCTGCAGAGTGCTCCCGAGGGCTGGGGGAAGGCAAAAATGCCTCAGGTTTTGTGAAAAATGGCCAGTTTTCCGTTTGTTTTTTGCAAAAATGGGATCCAGGGGTGGGCTTTGGGAGGCCAAAAATGGCTATACTTGGTGTATAAGATACACCAACATTTCCACACTATTTTTGGGGGCAGAGGTGCGTCTTATACTCCAAAAAATACAGTGTGTGTATGTGTATATATAAAACTATATTTCTATATCATCTATTTCATCTATATATCTATATCTATATAATCTATCTATATTTATATAATACAGCAGAGGTTCAAATCCCAGTAAGGGTATGGCTAGCTGATGAGAGCTAAATAGCTTGAAATAGATCTATACTAGTCTCCCTTTATTTATTTATTTATTTATCAGCACAAATACAACACAAAATGTAACAAAGGCAACAGTAAAAATATTGGGTTTCTGTCGTGATGGTCTCTTGTGACGAGCCGATAGACAGAGAATGGAAGCAGTTAGCTTCCTCCCATAATTGGGGCTTACCAGGGGTTGTGACACTAAATACATATCTATCTCTATCTCTCTATCTCTCTATCTCTCTATCTCTCTATCTATATCTATATATCTACATCTTCGTAGATTTTCACGGGTGTAGGTATGCTGGTCTTGTTGTATTCGGGTCTTTTCCCGTGTAAGATTGAGATTGTCTTGGCAACGTTTCGGCAAGGTCTCACTCGCCGTCTTCAGGCTGGGTTTTGGGCTTAAAGTGTGATTGGAGCTGCCGTCTTTCTATAAATCTTGGTGGGGATCGGATGGGTGGAGTGCTGGCTTTGTTTCAGAAGTGGAATGATTGGTTGTGTGGTTGTATCATGATTGGTAGATTGGTGCTGATGGGTGCTGGCTGTGTGTCTATTGTTTTTTTTTTAATATGCCTTAGATAGGGCTTTAGATAGGGATTAAATATGTTGATGACACTTTTGTGATTTGGCCACATGGGAAATAAAAACTGGACAACTTCCTCACACATCTCAACATCCCACACCCCAAAATACAATTCATCATGGAAGTAGAAGCAAAAAACCAACTTCCCTTTCTGGACGTCCTAATCTACAAAAAAACTAATGGCCCCCTAGGACACACCATCTACCGGGGGGAAAAACAACACACCAACCGTTACTTAAAACACACAATCCCAATCACCACCCTGCACAGATCAACTCCGTAGTCAAGACCCTCATCTCCAGAACCAAACGCCTAGCCGACAAAGACCACCTGAAAACTGAATTACACTCTCTCACAAACGTATTAAAATCCAACGGACTCCAAAGAGAAACAATTACCAACCTAATCCAAAGGGAGAGACTCCCCCCAGATTTATACGCATCAGCAGTAACAATAACACGGGTGGAGGACTGGATAGAGCTAAAGAATGAAATAATTTTGACCTTGGAAGGCCATGATTTGCAAGCAGGGTGGCAGACATTCCTATGGGATGATAAAAATAAAATGTTTGCAAGTTTAATAACATTTATATGCCGCCCAATCCCGTAGGACTCCGGGCAGCTAACAGTACAGAAAATAAATCAAAAAATAAAATACAGAGAGAGAGAAGACAGATTTAAAAACAGCACACCATGCACTCCATTCTAAATGGGGCTGGACCATATTTTGGGGTCAACAGCCCCAGGCCTGCCGGAACAGCCAGGTTTTAGTGGCCTTATGGAAGGCCGAGAGAGTGGGAAGGGTCCGGATCTCTGCGGGTAGGTCATTCAACAGGGCCGGGGCAGCTACAGAGAAAGACCTCCCCCGAGTGGTCACCAACCGGCATTGCCCGGTTGACGGTACCCGGAGGAGGCCCAGCCTGTGAGATCTTATGGGTCGTTGGGAGGTATGTGGCAGGAGGCGGTCCCGCAGATATCCAGGTCCCAAGCCATGTAGGGCTTTAAAGGTAACAACCAGCACCTTGAAGCACGTTTGGAGACCGATGGGAAGCCAGTGCAGCTCGCGGAGGATAGGTGTGACATGGGTGTACCTAGGTACACCCAATATCCCTCGCGCGGCCGCATTCTGGACCAATTGTAGTCTCCGAACACTCTTCAGGGGCAGCCCCAAGTAAAGCGCATTACAGTAATCAAGCCTAGAGGTGACGAGAGCATGAGTGACCATTTGAAGTGCCTCCCGGTCCAGGTAGGGCCGCAACTGGTGCACCAGGTGAACCTGGGCAAAAGCCCCCCTGGTCACAGCCGACAGGTGGTATTCTAATGTCAGCTGAGGATCCAGGAGGACACCCAAGTTGCAGACCCTCTCTGAGGGGTGAAGAGTTTCGCCCCCCAGGCTGAGAGATGGAATATCTGGACCATTCTTAGGGGGGCAACATCAATAGCCAATCAGTCTTGTCTGGATTGAGTGCCAGGTTGTTTACTCCCATCCAGACCCTGACAGCCTCCAGGCACTGGCACATCACTTCTACTGCTCCAGAGAAGGCTTCTTAAGGAGTGGTCTTACCACTGCGTCCTTTAAGGGTAGCGGGAAAGATCCCTCCTGTAGAGAGTACTAACAATCCTCTGGAGCCAGCCTCGTGTAACCTCCCTGCTGGTCGAAACCAGCCAGGAGGGACACGGGTCCAGTAAACAGGTGGAGGCGCTCACAGCTCCCATGGCCTCGTCCACTTCCTCAGGAGTAACAGGCTGGAACTCGCTCCAAGAAATCCGATCAAGGCCTACTCTCGGCATCTCTGCAGGTACTGTCCAAGTGGAGTCCAGGTCCGTCCGAATCTGAGCGACTTTGTCCGACAGAAACTGAACAAATTCCTCGGCTCTTCCCTGCAAGGGTTCACCCGCATCCCTCCCTTTCAGGAGGGAGCGGGTTATCCTAAACAGGGCGGCCAGGCGGGATTCTGAGGACGCAATGAGAGCGGAGAAATGCGTGCACTTTGCCGCCGAATCACCACTAGATAAGTCCTAATAAAGGCTCTTAATTGTGTTCGGTCAGATTTGGATTTACTGGCCCTCCAGCGTCACTCTAGGCGTCTCTTTTGGCGCTTCATCTCCCGGAGTTCCTCTGTAAACCAAGGGGCCCTCCTGGATCCACTACCGCGGAGAGGCCGCAAAGGCGCAATCCGATCAAGAGCCCCTGCCGCCACTCTGTTCCAAGTAGCGACCAAGGACTCTGTCGGATTGTGGGCAAGGGAGTCGGGTATCTCCCCAAGCTCCGTCTGAAATCTCAAGGGATCCATCAGGCGCCTAGGGCGGAACCATTTAATCGGTTCCACCTCCCTGCAGTGGGGGAGTAGTTTCTGAAAATCAAGCCTCAGTAGGAAGTGATCTGACCATGACAAGGGCGAGATCTCTATGCCCTTCAGTTCCAGATCACATCTCCACTGCCCCGAGAGAAACACAAGGTCCAGAGTGTGTCCCGCTGTATGAGTCGGACCCTGAATTACCTGGGTCAAGTCCATGGCTGTCATGGAAGCCATGAACTCCTGCGCCCCATCAGAGCGTTTGCCGAGAGATGACAGGTTAAAGTCTCCCAGTACTATAAGTCTCGGGAACTCAACCGCCAGTCTGGCTACTGACTCCAGGAGCGAAGGCAGGGCTGTTGCAACACAGCTGGGAGGTAGGTACCTTAACAACAAGGCCACTTGACCGCCAAGGTCCAGCTTCACCAGGAGGGACTCACACCCGACAGTCTCCGGAGCAGGGATCCCACGAGGTGCTAATGATTTCCGGATGACAACTGCCACTCCCCCACCCCTCCATTGGTGTCGTGGTTGGTGCAGCACCTGAAACCCTTCTGGGCACATTTCTGAGAGGGGGACTCCTCCCTCACGGCCCAGCCAGGTTTCAGTAATACATGCCAGGTCTGCCCCCTCGTCTAGTATTAAGTCCCGGACGAGGGGAGCTTTCTGGATCACAGACCTGGCATTTAGCAGCAACAACCTGAGACCAGGGCCCTGACATCTCTTGCCACCTGGTCCTTGGGTTGAGTTTTCAGGGCCGGAACGAGGGATCGCTGTAACATAGTGAGCCCTCCTTCCCCGGTAATGGCCAGCCCTGAAACTCCCATCGTACCTGCGTCTCCCAAACGTAACCGGAATGCTCCGGCCCATCCCCGTTTCCATAGACCCCTCCTCCCCTCTCACGGCCCCAGTTCTCCTTGGCAGGCCATTTACTGAGGAAGGAACTCACCAAGGAGAAAAGTCCAGTCACGCAAAAAACGGAGAAGGGAGAAGGCAGCGCTGATGAAAGGGCTGAGCCAGAGAAGGAGAGGGGGGAGGGGGCGTCCGGAAGGGCCATGGCGGCGGCAAATACAGCCAGCCGCCCAATTCAACCAGCCTCGACAGATGTACAGGTCATTCACACACCCCCTCCAGGGTGATGATAGTCCAAAAAAGTCCCCGAAGGCTCATCAGGTCGGGCGGGTAGAGTCATGAGATATCACAGGCGCCAAGAATCGATAAAAAATGCCACCACCGCCAGCGTTCCGCCGCCATCAAGCAGCAGAGGTCGTTCAACAGCCGCTGAGCATTGCGTGGTCCGGAATCGTCCAGGAGTGACGACCTCCCCAACTGCCTGGTCTCTTCGTGTCCCCCGGATCTCAGTCATCCCCAGGGACCTTCCGAAGGATTGTGCAGTCGGTTTGAAGGATTTCCCAGCGCTTTTTCGTCGGAATTGAAACGGAACGAGAAAGCGGAGCAGCCATTCCAAACTCGTGTTAGACGCGGTGTGCACAAATATTTTCAAAATCATTTAATCAGAAGAGCGTTGTTGCAAAAATGGCTCAAAATAAAAAAAATCCACTATGTAAAAATCCCGAATTGGCTATAACCGACAGAAAGGACGACCCATCCAAATTTTATAGATTTGAAATAAATGCTAAGATAAAGAGACTTAATTGATAGACAGGGAAATTCAAAAACAATTGAAGAATTGGCAGAACAGAACATGAAAGTTGACTGGCTAACTTACCTCCAAAACTAAATACAATAATGATACTAAATTATATGACATTGAAACAGAACCACACGAATTGGATAAAATTATTCAAAGCCCAGATAGAAAGATGATAGGGAGAATATATAAATTCCTCCTGAAGTATAAAATGGAAGAGGAAATTGTGAAAGAAGAAATGATAAAATGGGCGCAGAAGTTTGGCTATGATATTGAATTAGACAAATGGGAAAAAATTTGGGGAACAAACTTAAAAATGACACTATCAGCTGCATACAAGGAAAACCAGTACAAAATGTTTTACAAGATGGCACCTGGCACCAACAAGGTTGGCTAAAATCTTAACAAACACCTCCCCAAAATGTTGGAAATGCGAATCAATACACGGAACATATTACCATTTATGGTGGACCTGTGAGGAGGCTAAAATTTTTTGGAGAAGGATCAAAAATTGGCTGGAGCCAATAACAGGGCCGAGGTGGCGCAGTGGTTAGGGTGCAGTACTGCAGGCCACTTCAGCTGACTGCTATCTGCAGTTCGGCGGTTCTAATCTCACCAGCTCAGGGTTGACTCAGCCTTCCGTCCTTCCGAAGTGGGTGAAATGAGGACCCGGATTGTTGTTGGGGGAAATATGCTGACTCTGTAAACCGCTTAGAGAGGGCTGAAAGCCCTATGAAGCGGTATATAAGTCTAACTGCTATTGCTATTGCTATTGCTATAACAGGGGTTAAAATAGAATGGAAACCTGAAGGTTTTTTTTTTAATTAGAAATAATGTCTGCGAAATACAAAAATGAAACCCAGTATTTAATACTACATATAATTACGGCGGCAAGGATTGCCTTTGCCCAGAAATGGAAAAACAAATTAACTCCAAGTGAAGATGAAATATTAAGAAAGGTTATGGATTGTGCTGAAATGGACAAGAAATCCAGGGAAAAGAAGAACCAGAATTCTACCAGATATGGGATAAATGGTTTAGGTGGATGGAGGGAAGAAACAAGAATCGATGAAGGAATATAACAAAACTCAAAAAATAAGTAGTTATGAGTAAAATAAGAGGGTTAAGAATGGTGAAATCCAAATGAAATACAATAGAAGGGGAAATAATATAAGGTGAGCGGTATCGATTGATAATTGCTATTAGAAAGAACAGGAAGCTCCTGTTCGTATTTGTATTGTGTAAATGTGGTGTACGTCTAGGTTTTGTGTGTGTGTATTTTACATGTTTATTAACAAAAAACAAAAAAACAACCAAAAGACTTCCCCTCCCCAAAACCGAGACACAGAACAGGACAACGGTATCACCCTCCTCCCTTACATCAGTGCCAGCACTCCACACACCCCCACCAAGATTTATAGAAAGACGGCGGCTCCGATCAGACTTTAAGCCCAAAACCCAGCCTGAAGACGGCGAGTTAGACCTCGCTGAAACGTTGCCAAGACAATCTCAATCTTACACGGGAAAAGACCCGAATACAACAAGGCCAGCATAGATAGATAGATAGATAGATAGATAGATAGATAGATAGATAGATAGATAGATAGATAGATAGATAGATAGATAGAGAGATAGAGATAGATAGATAGATAGATAGATAGATAGATAGATAGATAGATAGATAGATAGATAGATAGATAGATAGATGATAGATAGATAGATAGATAGATAGATAGATGATAGATAGATAGATAGATAGATAGATAGATAGATAGATAGATAGATAGATAAGATAGATGATAGATAGATAGATAGATAGATAGATAGATAGATAGATAGATAGATAGATAGATAGATAGATAGATAGATAGATAGATGATAGATAGATAGATAGATAGATAGATAGATGATAGATAGATAGATAGATAGATAGATAGATAGATAGATAGATAGATAGATAGATAGATAGATAGATGCTGGTCTTGTTGTATTCAGGGCTTTTCCTGTGTAAGATTGAGATTGTCTTGGCAACATTTTGGCGAGGTTTCACTCCCCATCCTCAGGCTGGTGTTTTCAGCTTAAAGTGTGATTGGAGCTGCCGTCTTTCTATAAATCTTGGTGGTGGGGTGTGTGGAGTGCTGGCGTTGTTTCAGTAAGTGGATTGATTGGATGTGTGGCTGCATCATGATTGGTAGATTGGTGCTGATTGGTGCTGGCTGTGTGTCCGTTGTTGTTTCGTGTTGTAATGGCCTGGGTGGTGGGTGGGGCTCGTTCGTTGACTAGGGCTGCCCCCCTCTACTCCTCCTTTTCTCTAGACTAGCCATACCCGATTCCTGCAACCGTTATATGTTTCCGTCTCCAGGCATTTAATCCTCTTAGTTGTTCTTCTCCGTAGTTTTTCCAGACTCTCAACCTTCCGTCCACCAAAGTCGGATGCCGCATTCCAGGTGTGGCCTTAACTAAAGTGGTATTAACTCTTGGCAGGATCTCGATTCTGTCGCTCGGTTAGCACAACCGAGGATTGCCAACCAGGAACCGGGTTTTCCTTCGGGCGACGACTCCTCTGCTGCTCAGGTAGAAGGTGGTCCCTGAGTTACGGCTGTAATGGAGCCTGCCCATCATTTCGTAACTCGTGACAGTCACGAAGTAGCAATAGCAATATAGCAGTGGACTTATATACCGCTTCATAGGCCTTTCAGGCCTCTCTAAGCGGTTTACAGAGAGTCAGCATATTGCCCCCAACAATCTGGGTCCTCATTTTACCCACCTCGGAAGGATGGAAGGCTGAGTCAACCCTGAGACGGTGAGATTTGAACCGCTGACCTGCTAATCTAGCAGTAGCCTGCAGTGCTGCATTTAACCACTGCGCCACCTTGGCTCCTTGGTTGTGTGTCCGTGGGTCGGACACACAACATCAACACCCCAACTTTAGGACCATGGTGGTGAATCCACTGCTGTGGTGGTTACGTGAACCTGTGGTTCTTTATGACCTGTTTTTGCGGAAAACTGGAAGCCGATGCAGGTTTTTGACAAGCCTGTTTTTAAATGGAGCCACGTGGCCGCACAATATTATAAATGACTGTAAATGCAGGGCAGTTGCAGAGCAGCCAGAGTGACTTTATGTAATTAAACACCCACCCACACACACACACAACTAGTGGAATTTCAAATCTGGGTCGTAAGTAACCCCCTTCCAGGTAGGTCTGTCAGAGCTTCGGCCAGTTGCTAAGCAATTGGTCGTAAGGTGAGGACTACCAGTAGAGGCTGCTGGACTGCATTAGCTACCCGAGCAGTGAGAAATTTCAAAGTTGCTATTTTTAATAATAATGGATATGTTTAATAATATCTGTTCGCAACAGCGTGAAGTCACAGCCGCCAGATTCTTAGCTGGGGACGATCCACGTTCAAGATCTTCCCAAGAGCCTAAAGCAGGGATCCCCAAACTTGGCAACTTTAAGACGTGTGGACTTCAAGTGGCTGGGGAATTTGTATTAATTTGTATTTGTATCAAGAGCCAAGGTGGCGCAGTGGTTAAATGCAGCACTGCAGGCTACTGCTAGATCAGCAGGTCAGCGGTTCAAATCTCACCGGCTCAGGGTTGACTCAGCCTTCCATCCTTCCGAGGTGGGTGAAATGAGGACCCAGATTGTTGGGGGCAATATGCTGACTCTCTGTAAACCGCTTAGAGAGGCCTGAAAGGCCTATGAAGCGGTATATAAGTCTACTGCTATTGCTATTGCTATTAAACACGTATTAAAGTTGCCCAATTTGGGAAGCCCTGTGCCTAATGTTTCAGTGGGGCCCTTGGTCCTCTCTGGGCTTGGTGGTTTTCTTGCAGACGTTTCATTACCCAGCTAGATAACATCATCAGGGCTTCTAATTACCGTAGCTACTTTGGTAGTGCCACACATGCATTAATCAGGTTTCATCCTTTTCAACCACAGTTAAACCTGCTGAGTTGTGAGCCAAGACTTTATCAGTCTGTATTCCGAAATCCCACAATATTTTAACTTGCTTATTCGTGAAGAGCCGAGGTGGCGCAGTGGTTAAATGAAGCACTGCAGGCTACTTCAGCTGACTGCAGTTCTGTAGTTCGGCTGTTCAAATCTCACCGGCTCAAGGTTGACTCAGCCTTCCATCCTTCCGAGGTGGGTGAAATGAGGACCCGGATTGTTGGGGTCAATATGCTGACTCTCTGTAAACCGCTTAGAGAGGCCTGAAAGGCCTATGAAGCGGTATATAAGTCTAACTGCTATTGCTATTTTTGACTACTTGTTTAAACTCTTATTTTACGGCCAATTTTTCATTTCGGTTGCAGGATCATTTTTACAGACGTTGCACTGAATGACTTTGGCAACTGTGTTATGTCATTGCATATAATAGTTTTTTGTGATCTTCTTGCACAAGAGGAGTGTATGAGCTACTTTTTTCTTCTGCTTTTCTGACAATGTTTTTCCTTTTTTCTTTCCCTCGTAAGTGGCCTTGGGTTGCCATGTGCAAGAAGGTGGCAACATAAATTTTATAAATAAATAAACACGCACTTTGAATCATCTGGTAATTTTTTTCAATTCAGGCCTTGATTGTATTGGTTCAAATAGCTTCCTCTTGAGCAGTAAGTAAGTGAGATAACAACAACAACAACATGGACATGGCTTAAGATGGGAACTATCAAGAAAGAAACCAAAGATTTAATACTGGTTTCTCAAGAACAAGCACTACAAACTAAGGCCATGAAAGCGAAGATACAAAAATCCACTCACAACCGGACACTTCCAGTTTGGGCGTTACCTGCAGGAGTTGTTTCGTTTTTAACAGCTACGGACCCTTGGCTGCGTTAAGCTGTCTAAACAGCATCCATCAACTGTTTGACAGTTTGATTACCTCTCCTTCGGGCATAGGAGGAGGGGTGAGAAGCTGTGTTTGGGAAATGCTGCATTCAACCTCTCCCAGAACATAAATCTGGGGCATGGAAGGTCTGAGCCGCCCTATGACCCAGTGAATTCTCCGCGCCAAGGATTTTTTCTGCCTTTTTGCAGAACGAAGGCATACGTCCACCCTCAGCTCAATGATTGATTTATACCTGATTCCAACACGGGCAGACAGATACCGGAGAACCTCTAATTGTATGTATTACAGTCTTTAACTCCATTTTTTTTTTTAAAAAATCCTTCTGACAAACTTCGTGGCAGCAAGACAAAGACAAAGATGGCGCCGAACAGCTTTGTAGGCGTGGTTATCCTGTGATATTACAGATTTTCACAGAGCTTAATCTATTATAGAGTTCAAGACCATCTAAAGATCATTAAACCAGTGGTGATTTATTAGTAAACTACATAGGTAATTATTGGAACAAGCGACTTGTCTGGATTTAGTAACTGGGTGCAAGAGAAGATTAAATGAGAAATGGCCTCTAAGCATAAATCAAACGCCTCAAAGAGCGCAGGCAGTTCACCTGCTCCGGCATCTAAATTACAGTCATTACTCCCCTCCCAACCCCCTCCTACTCCTGCTGGGGAACTTTTGACTCGAGAAATAACTGCAAAAAGAATTGTGTCGGGGGGCAGAGCCTGGATGCCGTGACGAGACGACGTGCGATCTCAAAGCTCTGAGATCGCACTCGATACTTTTATTGCTGGGTGGTTCTAATGGACCTAAATCATCCCGAAGAGATGGTGAACAGGAAGATTACATCTTGCTGATCTCTGGGATATCGCAAAATCTCCAAGAAAAGCAGGTTTAAAGTCTTCGTCTGGTAGTAAAAATCCCAGTCTTTTAAGACAAAATCAGGGCAATTTGAAGAAGAAGTTTTTTCAGCTGGTAAGAACCTTTTATTGTTTAAAGAAAAACGGACTGCCTAAAAATTTTTAAAACTAATTTAAATTAAAGAATAGAAGAACCTAGCGGTGATTTTGATCTTTTTAATGGTTTTGGACAGTGCTTATCTTACTCTTTAAATGTTATTCACGTGGATTGATTCTAAGTAAACCTTTTCAAACGGATAGATCACTCCAACATTTCTTCTGATTCTCTGTAAGCTGGCTGTAAACTAATTGACTACAATTTGACTGTTTACATCTTGACACTTTTATTGCTTGGCTGTTCTGGCTTAAGATCTGATAAGATTGTACAGCTGTTCCCTTTGTAGTCTGCTTTCACTTGCGAATGCTTCAGTGGTATATGGTTGGCATGCTTACTTGTTATTTAACAAAAAACTGGACAAAAACTTTAAAAAGTCATATTTTAAGAACTGCTTTACTGCGGGTTTGGAAAAAATATCAACATAAATTAAATGATAAGATACCTATGTGGGCAATTCCTAGACATGCAATTGAAAATATAAATATAGCACAAAAACAGGATAGAATTACTTATAGACAGCTTCTTATTTTGGAAAAGGGGGTACTACAATTAAAATCCTTAGAGGTATTAAAAGAGGAGAAGGTAGTTCAAACATGCTTCCAGTATGGGCAATTACAGGCCCAGTGGAAAATAGATCAAAAAATTGGTTTTGTCCAAATTGAGGACAACTTATTTAAACAAATAAGAGATCAAAGTTTAATGCATATAAAGAGGATATATAATGTATTAATACAGATAGATTTGGAAACAGAGTTAGTTAAAGATTGTATGGTAAAGTGGGCTCAAAATATTGAAGAACCAATAATGTTGGATACATGGGAAAGAATCTGGGTAAAAAATGTGAAATTTACACAAGCTCAAAACCTGAGAGAAAATTTTTACAAGATGTTCTATAGATGGCATTTAGATCCTAAAAAGCTGGCTTCTGTGTATCCGAATTTACAACCCAAATGTTGGAGATGTGGTTCTCTCGATGCTACATATTTCCATATATGGTGGACTTGCCAAAAGGTTAAGGCATTCTGGGTTAAAATATGGTGGATTATGCAAAATATCTTCAAAAGAAGGATAAAGTTTACTCCTCAGTTATTCTTACTAGGTATATGTACTGACTTTACAGCGGTAGAGACTAACTTGATTCTGCACCTAATAACGGCAGCAAGACTGTTGGTGGCGCAATACTGGAAGAAGGAAGACCTGCCTACAACTCAAGAATGGACATTGAAAGGCACAAATTTAACCGAGATGGCTAAAATATCGGCATATCTTAAAGATCACTCAAATGAGAGATATAAACGAGACTGGAAAAAATGGATTGATTATATACAAAATAAATACGGGACTAAGAAATTCCAGTTAGCCTATGCTTAAGGTCAGGAATGATTTAAATTGTTTAAAGTTAGCTTAGCAAGAAGAAGCTAAGATCAATGTAGAGATGTTATTAATTTTTTTATTTCTTTTTTCTCAATAGATTTTAGACTGTGTTTGTTAAAAATCTATACCATGTACGGGTTCTGGGAAGTCGGGGGGGGAGGAGGTGGGGTGTCAGGGGGTCGGGTGGGGGGAGGGATATATTGGAGAGATACAGGTTGATAGATGGAAGAGTATAATTCAAAATTAACTAATCTTAGTTAAATCCATTGGTAATAGGTATAGTTAAATAAAAATTGATAATGATAGTAATGTATACAATGTTGAGTTGTTATGATAAGTAATAACTGGATATGAGAAGGGAAGGTTAGAAATATTTTTGGACTATATATAAAGATTATTAATAACAATAATAATTATCATTAAAAACCAAAACTATATACAGTTAAATTTTAACTAATAGGGGGAAAATGCTACGATATAGGATATAGTTAAATAAAGAAAGGATAATGATAATAAATTATATACATGGAGGATTAGAAAACTTTGGTATTAAATATTATGGATGTTTAGCTAAAACAGGATATGAGGACTTAATGTTAATGGAGGATTTTATAAATAAGTAAATGAAATGCCAGCATGTGGTTATGGATTGAATCTTGGTATACTTAAGGAGGAAGGATGTTTAAATAACTGTAGTCAAATAAAAGTGGAGGTATGATGATGTTAATATAGTAAATATTTGAGTTAAGATATTTGAATTAATATGAATTATATTTGATGATGGTGGAAGAGATGCACAAAAGCTTTTTGTAACCAGCTGATATACTTTTTACAATATATGTTTGTTTTGGAAATAAATAAATAAATAATTTTTTTAAAAAAAGAATGAACTGTGGCTTTATTTGAGGCTTTAAAAAAATCATGCAGCTGCGATGGAAATTAAAATACAGGAAAAGATCTGTTGCTTTTAAGGAATTGTCAGAAGAAGTTATGAATTCACTCATTAACACACACCTACACAAGGAACTATATTACAACAGTCCATGAAACCGCTGGGCGAGATCATTCGGAGGCACGGGATAAAATACCATCAATATGCGGACGATACACAGTTGTATCTGTCCGCCCCGTGCCAACTCAATGAAGCGGTGGACGTGATGAACCGGGGCCTTGAGGCTGTTAAAGACTGGATGAGAGCTAACAAACTGGTACTCAACCCGGAAAAGACCGAGTGGCTGTTGTGTTTTCCTCCCAACAATTTGGCTAATGTCCCATCAATCAGGCTGGGGGGGCAAAATTTATACCCCTCAGACAGGGTCCGCAACTTGGGAGTCCTCCTGGACCCACAGCTGAGTTTTGACCATCACTTGTCAGCTGTGACCAGGGGGGCATTTGCCCAGGTTCGCCTGGTGCGCCAGTTGCGGCCCTACCTGAACCGGGAGGCCCTCACAACAGTCACTCGAGCCCTTGTGACCTCTAGGCTGGAATACTGCAATGTACTCTACATGGGGCTGCCCTTGAAGAGCATCCGGCGACTTCAGCTAGTCCAGAATGCGGCCGCGCGAGTGATCGTGGGCGCACCGCGGTTCGCCCACATAACACCGATCCTCCGTGAGCTGCGCTGGCTACCTGTTGATCTCCGGGTGCACTTCAAGGTCCTACTTACCATCCATAAAGCGCTCCATGGTAGTGGATCTGGCTATTTGAGAGACCGCCTTCTGCCAATTACCTCCCTGCGTCCCATCAGATCACACAGGGTAGGCCTCCTCCGAATTCCATCCGCCAGTCAGTGCCGACTGGCGACTACGCGGAGGAGGGCCTTCTCAGTTGCAACTCCGACGCTATGGAACAATCTCCCCGTGGAGATCCGCACCCTCACCACCGTCCAGGCCTTCTGCACAGCCCTCAAGATCTGGCTATCCCGTCAGGCCTGGGGATAAGACTTTACTCTTGCCCCTCCCGAATGTTGAATGAATGTTGGGTTTTTTATTGTTAATTATTTTTTATTCACATTTTCTTTTATGTCTTGTCTTGCACTCCCCTCCCTCATTATTGTAAGCCGCCCTGAGTCCCCTCAGGGAAAAGGGCGGCCTATAAGTGTTCAATAAAACAAATAAAACAAAACAAGTCCAGATTCGTAATCAAGAAATTAGAGACGATATTTTAGAGGCTTTTAAATGCCCATCTGGCTATGTATCAGGAATCGAGGACAAATTGGAAGATCTCAGTGACTCCAATATTAACCTGTTAACGAAAATTGATGTGGTCCAACGTAAGGTTGATGATGCAGAAAATGAAAGTATAATGTTGCAGTACAGACAGATGGAATTTGCTTTAAGGATAAAGAGAAAAACCAAGGAAATTTGAAGCAGATCTTCTCAAAAGCTTTTGATCAATTGATGGGACGGCCAGGAGGGGATTTCGATTGGCAAATTGACAAGATATGTCGTATTAATTCCTGGCTTGCCAGACAAAAACAACTCCCAAGGGGCATTGTGGTGTATTTTGCCACGAGAGATACGAGGAATTTGATATTGCAAGAGTCTTACAAAACCAAGTTGCAAATTGGAGGTCAGGAGGTGACTGTCTTGAAGGAAATACCACCCAAAATGTTGAGATCAAGGAAAGATTATGCCTTTTTAGTGGATGGGCTCAAAAACCATCAGTTACAGGTCAGATGGGAAGCTCCAGCTGGGTTAGCAGTTAATTACCAGGGACAAAGATATCGTCTTAACTCAGTATGGAAGGCTCAAGATTTTTATAATAATATACTGAAGGCTGGACATCCTCCCCCTCCTGGACCCGGAGAAAGAGAACAAGAAGGACAGAGCAAACAGCAAGATATCCAAGGATCATTAAGGTTGGACCAACTTCCTCTCTCAGAACTAGAAGGAGTGAAGGAGCAAAGGCAAACCCGCATGGTCACTAGGCGTATGGAACAAGAGTTAAAAAGGCAACAAGCTTCGCAACAAACACACGCAACGGTTCAAGAAATCACAGGTTTCAGCTCAGAAGCGGTGGGAGGAGCCAGGCCGAAAGCCAAACTACAGGATTTTCAGATGGCTCTTAAAAAGCTTCAGGAGCTAAAGATGACAACTAAGTTCTTAACCTGGAACGTTAATGGCTTAAATTCCCCACAGAAAAGGAAGAAAATAAATCATTATTTGAAACAATTTAAGACTGACATAATTTGCCTGCAAGAGACACATATTAGATTATCTGACCAGAAATATTTGATCAATACAAGACTTGGACAACACTTTGCAGCTTCCGCCTTGGAGAAGAAAAATGGTATGGTTATATACTTAAGAAAGGACATGAAAGCTGAATTAATTGAAGCAGATTCCCAAGGAAGATATATTGTAATAGAACTGGTATTAGAAGGCGAAAAGGTGCTTTTAATGGGAATATATGCTCCCAATCAAGAAGACAAATTTTACAAAATGCTCCATACTAAGTTAATCCAGTGGGACTATAGATCTTGCATATTGATGGGTGATTGGAACGGTGTTCTGGATACCAAGAAAGACAAGAAGGGTCTTCTGCAAAACATCCAAACGCGAGCGAAGTTACCTAAGTCTTTTTTCGATATGATGGATGATATGGAGCTAAGAGACATCTGGCGAGAAAGAAATGCAAGAGAACAGGACTTTACATTCTTTTCTGATAGACATCAATCTTTTTCCAGGATTGACTTCATATTAACAACAAATGGAGGTATAACTACTGATTGTACTGTTATAGAGACTAACTTGATTTTGAACCTACCAACGGCAGCAAGACTGTTGGTGGCGCAATACTGGAAGAAGGAAGATTTGCCTACTGTTCAAGAATGGACGTTAAAAGTAACAAACTTAGCAGAGATGGCTAAAATATCAGCATACCTCAAGGATCACTCAGATGAGAAACATAAACTGCAGTGGAAAAGATGGATTGATTACATTCAAAATAAATATGGGACTAAGAAACTCCAGAGAGTTTATGACTGAAAAAGCGAGGAATGTTATAATCTGTTTAGAGTTAGCCTAACAAAAGAGGAGTTAAAGCTCAAATGAAAGATGATACTAACTTTCTTTAAGTTTATTTTAGAATATCTTTGTTAAAGATTTATACCCTGTATCTGTTCTGGGAAGTCGGGGGGGGGTAGTTGGGGGGGGTTGGGCTCGGGGGGGGGGAAGGGAAGGTAAATATTTGTAAAAGTCTTTTTTTCAAAAATTTTCAATTAAAAAAAAATCCACTCACAACCCAAACTGCCGACTTTGCAATAACAAAAGTCTAAACTCTTTCACATTTAATATATAAATGCAACAAAATCGCACAAACTGATTTCAAATCTAGACATGACCAAGTTGCTAAATTAATCCGCTGGTCATTACGTAAAAAATATGATTTACCCGTATCCAGAAAGTCATGGGAACATAAAGTGGAAAAAGTTATCGAAAAAGAGAAGGTGAAGATCTTGTGGGACCTTCGAAATACAAACGGATCGTCATTAGGAGCCCAACACCCCAGATACCACGATTTGTAGAGGGCCGAAGTGTAGAGTTCATTGATATCGCTGTTCCTGGAGATGCCAGAATCAAAGAAAAAGAACTAGAAAGAATAATGAAATATGGCGACCTGGCCATCGAAACCACACGGCTATGGATGAAGCATGTTAAGAGTGATGCCCATTCTCATCGGGGCACTTGGCACCATGTCCAAGGATTTTACAATTATACATCCACAAATGGCAGCTTCCTGCAATAAACACCAGAGGAACTGCAAGACACTGTGCTTACATCTTATATCTTAAGAAGGTCCTTGGTTGAGACCTAGGACGCCGGCAGCAAACCGTATCAACCATTAGCACCAGTCAGTGGTATTTGTGATGCATTTTTGAATGTTCAGTTGGCTGAGTTTCTTGTTTAATGAATAAAGGAGATAAATATTAAAATGTATCATAGCCGCCCAACTCCAGCAGACTCTGGACAGCAGACAACACAAAACAAAATCCTTAAAAACACAGAAAACAGAGCCAGTTTGGTTTAAATGGTTACCAAGCTAAAAATTGTTGAGTTCAAATCCGGCCTTAGCCCTGAAAGCCGGCTGGGTGACCCTGCCATTCTCTCACAGCCTCAACCCACCTCGCAGGGTCGTTGCTACTGTGGGGAAAATAAAGAGGAGGAAGGCGTGTTGATATGTTCGCCGCCTTGGGTTATTTGTAAAAATAAGAAAGGCAGGAAAGAAATTATAGATGAACAGATAGTAAAACCCACAGTGATCCCACCGATGCAGCCCAACTGGGGCGATCTTAGATCGGGGGTCTCCAAACTAGGGAACTTTTAAGGCTTGTGGACTTCAACTCCCAGAATTCCCCAGCTGAAGTCCACAAGTCTTAAAGTTTGCACACCCTCCCTGATCTAAGATAACACAAAAAAGACAAAGCAGAGCCAACAAAGGGTAATATGGTAATATGTTAAGACTGGACCAGAACGCAACCCCTCTAGGAATGAAGGGGGGGGGTACCCAGGCCCTCCCAAGAGACCCCCAACCTCCACAGAGGGAGCTTCTCTTCCTCTTTCTAATGCCCGGGGTCACATTCCTGAGGTTGGTGGCCATATATCAATTTCCAAGATAGAGAGAGAAGAAAAGGTACATTTTGCTCCCCAAGGGAGAGATGAGGAGGGGTCTCTTCAGGGAGGGAAAAGCCCCCCCCCATCAAGGCAGTCTCCAGCAGCCACTCCTGAGCAGCAGAGGGGGGGGGAAACAGAAGGTCTGGCCCAGAAGTTTGGGGAGGGGTGGGGTATGTGGGGGCGCCCCCAAAGCCAGAAGCCAAAAGGTCCGGGGAGACCCCCACCCAGCTATGCCTTTGGAGGGACAAGCACCCTCCCTCCCAACCCCCGACCCAGAGGAGAGCCGGGAAAGGGGGAAACGGGGGGGGGGCTTTCCCCATTCTCAAACGGGGAGGGGTCCCTCTGAGACTCCGCTAACAGCCCCACCCCCACAACAGCCCCCCGGGGGCGGCATTGGCCGGGAGGAGCCAAGGGGGCTGCATGGGGAGGGCGAGTCCGGTGGGCCCGCTTCAGCCTCCAGGGCAGCCGGCGGAGCCAAGGGCTGGGCGGCAAGAGGAGGGGGGGCGGCTCCGGGGCAACCCGGGGGTCCATGGGAGGGGAGGGGGGCTCTGCTTCGCCCCCTCCCCCCCATGGGAGAGCCAGCGTTGGGGGGGAGGGGGGCGGGGGCAGGGCGGCCATGGGGCTGGTGTTTGGGGTGGGGGCGTCACCCCACAAAGCTCAGGGTGGCTTTATTGCAACCGCTGCTCCGGGCGAGCGAAGGAGGCGGCTCTCCGACCGAGGCAGCCTCCGCGGGAGGGGACGGGGCGGAGCCCTAAGGAAGGGGAGGGGCTTCCTCCTGGCCGCGCAACCTCGTGGCGGGGGAGGGGCCCCGTCGGGCCGAGCGGCGGACGCGACAGGAAGCAGGTAGCGGAGCCTCCGAGGCGGCCCCGGCCGGTGCAGCGAGGGGGGGGGGGTCTTCTGCGGGGCGAGGGTCTCCATGCTCGGGCAGAGGGGCGCATGCGGGGTAAGGGCCGCGCCGGTGTGGGGGTGGGGGTCTGGGTGTGGGTGGGGGGGGTTGTTGCTCCTCCGCGACCCCCACCCGCCTCCCTCCCTCCCTCCCTCCCTCCCTTCCGCGCAGGTGGCGGCGGCGCTGCTGCTGGCGCTGCTGATGGTCCCGGCGCTGCAGCGGCTCTCCGGACGCCTCTTCTCCGCTTCTTCTTCTTCCTCCGCCTCCTCCTCCATGGCGGCCGAGCCTCCTCCTTCTCCGCCGGCCCCGGGGCTCCTCTCGGCCGCCTTCGTCACCTGCCCCAACGAGACGGTGGCCAAGGACATCGCCAGGTGGGCGGGGGCAGCGCCGGGGGGGGGTCTGCTGGCTGGGAGGCCGAGGGGGGGCTTGAGGGAGGGGGCGGAGTCTGCTGGGGGTCGAGGGGGGGCTGGATCTGCTTGACGGGGGGGGCAGAGGTCGAGGGGGTCTCCTTGGGGGTCCCTGAGGATCAAGGGGGGCTGGGTCTGCTGGGTGGGGGGCTGCCAGGGGTCGCGGGGGTCCCTGAGGGTGAAGGGGGGCTGGATTTGCTGGGTGGGGGGGCTGACGGGGTCAAGGGGGTGTCCTTGGGGGTCCCTGAGGGTGAAGGGGGGCTGGGGCTGCTGGGAGGGGCTGCCAGGGATCGAGGGGGTCTCCTTGGGGGTCCCTGAGGGTGAAGGGGGGCTGGCGCTGCTGGGGGGGGGCTGACAGGGGTCGAGGGGGTCTCCTTGGGGGTCCCTGAGGGTCAAGGGGGGGCTGGGTCTTCTGGGTCGAGGGGGGCTGCTGGTGCCTGATGGTTGGTATCTGCAGGGCCCTGGTGGAGAAGCAGCTGGCGGCCTGTGTGAACGTCCTGCCCCAGGTCACCTCCATGTGAGTCTCCCGGGGGAGGGGGGCTGCTGGGGGGGGGAGAGGGCCGGGGGGGGGTGGTGGTGTCCCGGGCTCAGCTCCCCCTCCCCTGTCTCTTGCAGCTACCGGTGGAAGGGCGCCATTGAGGAGGACGCAGAGGTGCTGCTGGTGAGTGACGGGCGCAGGAGGGGCGGGGGGGGGCGGCAAAGAAGGCAATGCCTTTCCTGGCTCCCCCAAGGGAGGAAAGCCCGCCTTCACCCCACTCTTGCTGGTGGGGGGAGGTGGGAGCCCTGCATCCCCATTCCTGTGCCCCCACCAGGTGACCAAGTGGATGTGTGTCCTGAATCCCCTCCCCCAATCCATTGCCCCCCCCCCCCTTCGCCCACCCAAGGGGGCTTGAAACCCCAACTGGGTGAGCCCAAGGTGTGTTGGGCTTTGCGTGTGGCACCCATAGGGGCAGTTTGGCTGAGGAATTGGGGAGGGGGCTCCAGCTTCACAGAGCCATGGCTACAGATTCCATCATGGTTGTTCTCTTACCCCCCCCCACCCCCCACCCCCCCACTACAGATGATCAAAACCCGCAGCTCCCGGGTCTCGGCTCTGGCGGAGTTCGTCCGGTAAGGCAGAGGAAGCTCCCCCTCCCTTCAGGCAGATACGGGGGGGGGGTGATGGGGGGAAACACTCGGTGACTACATCTCCCCTCCCCCCTTTGGCTTGCAGGTCGGTGCATCCCTACGAAGTGGCCGAGGTGATCTCTGTGCCCATCCAGCAGGGAAACCCCCCGTACCTGCGATGGGTGGAAGAGGCCGTGCCCCCCGAGTGAGGGGGCCCTTGACCAGCCTGTGCCCACAATAAAGCCCCCCCCCCGGGGGGGACTTTCAGGCTCCGGCTTCTGTCTGCAATTGTCCTGCGGGCTCCGGGGGGGGTGCTCCTCGCATCTTGGGGGTTGTGTGGGACCGGGGATGGGGGCTGGGCGGACCCCCCTTGGCAGCCCGGCTGGGGCCCCACCCTGGAAGAAACTGCGGCAGCCGAGTCTCACTGAAGCTCTTTATTCAGCCTCTGGCTGTGAACGGGAGGGGGGACGTGGGAAGGAGCAGCGGCCTCTTGAAAGAAGTCAACAGTGGGGGAGGGGGGCAGGCAGACCCCTCCGTCCAGGGGAGCCACGCCCTGCCCCTCTCAGCGCTCTCCCTAAAAACTTTACTCAGAAACAGTACAAAAATAAACGAACTCGGGCTTCGCTCCACGGGATGGTGAGGAGGGGTGGGGGGAGCGCAGGTGGCAGGGTCCTCCGGCCAGGGTTCCTCTCCTGGGGTCCCCAGATACCCTTCCTTCTGTGGAAATCGGGGGTGGGGGGTCCTTGTGGCTGCAGGAGGGGCCTCGCACTCCGCCAGCAGGCAGCCTAGAACATGCCTCGCCCGTCCCACTCCACCAGGTACTGGACTGTGCCGTCTGTGGCGATGCGCCGGGCCAGGATGCGGACGGCCTCCCCCCGTGCCAGCTGGCCCATCGCCCCAAAGTAGCTGCTGCTGGACGGGGCGCAGAGGGCGGAGGGCATGGCGGGGGGAGGGGGCACGGCTCGGCGTTTGAGGGGAGGCATCGGACAGGGCAAGAAGGCGGGGGCAGGGCGCTCCGGAATCTGCTGCTCTGTGGCGGGGGTAGCTGCCACGCAAGGGTCAAGGGGGGGCTCACCGCCCCTGCTGCAAGAGAAGGAGGAGTGGTTACTGCCGGCCCCTCCCACCACAGAGGGCCAGTGGCCTCACCCCGACAGACGGGGCCCCTCTGCGGAGGCTTCCCAGCCCCGGCGGGAAGGGGAAGGGGGGAGGGGTCTGGCCAATCCCTATCCTGGGTGTACCTCGGAGCCCCGTCAGCCGTTGGGTGCGTCCCATCCAGAACACGGGCAGCCCAGCTCCACAGACATCCTGTGGCAGTTTCAGTACCCTGCGTGGTGGCATGGCCAGGACCGGAGCAAGTGGCGGTGGGCACCCCGGCTGCTTTGGGGACCTTCCTGCCCAGGTGGGGTTCGGGTCCTGTGACCGGACTCAGGGGAAGAAGCCGGTGTACGGGACTGCCAGCGTGCCGGGGCTTCTCTTTCGGGACGGCCCCCGACTCTGGGTGGCCCTCCTGCAGAAGCACTGATCCTGGGGAGGGTCTCCTGGCCGCTCAGCCGAGGGACCCTTTGAGGGCCTCTCGAGAGAGGGAGCAGGTGTGGGGACTGGCCCCTCGCAAAGGGAACCTGCAAGGGGACCTCGGGCCCTGCGCTCACTGGCGCCACAGAAGGGCTGCTTGCACCCCGGGGGGAAAACCACTCCTGCACAACCCCTTTCTACACAGAGGGGGAACCCTTGCTTTGTGGGCAAGGGTGGCCCCACGGCAGGCCCAGAGGCTTCCAAGGGTTCCCCCACACACCCCTGGCCCGTTAAGGTTCCTGCCCAGCCTCTTGAGTTTCTGTCAATGGGCAGGTCTCTGTCCCCGCGATGCCCCTTGCCTGCAGCCCTTATCGATAGGACCAGCCTGTGAGGAATCATTGGGGACCACGTCCTGCCACTGCAGCAGAGGCCCAACACCCAATGCAGAACCTCAGTCGTGGCTGGACCAGGGGAAGGAGGCACACCGGTTGCCCCTCTGGGCCAGAGGCCCCCCTCCCCAATGGGATCCACCATCTTGGCCCCAGGGGGTTGCTGTGGGGACCCACACGTCCCTCTGTGTGGCCCTGCTCACCTCAAGGTCCCTGCGGTGTTGGCCGAGGGATGGAAGGAGGCGAACATCCGAATTGGAGTGCTGGGGGGGAGGAGAGCAGAGCATCAAGAGGGAGCCGGCCTGGCGAACCGTCCCTGCCCTCTGTGCCCCCTGGCCACAGCCTCACCTGTCCTGGCAGCGGGCATCAGTTCGGCGGAAGTTGTATGTGCTGCAGCTGCCGCCGTAGCCGCTGTAGCTCTGGTTAGGACTGAGCGGGCTCTGCACCAGCTCCTGTGCAAAAGCAGCATTGAAGGGCCGCTCGGGGGTGGGGGCAGCATGGACCCCACCGCCACCCCACTCCCCACTTACCTGAGTGAGGGCCCTGGCCAGCCGCTCCCTCTCCCTGGTGCTGCGCTGCTCCGTGCTCAAGGCTGCCCCCGGGGCCTTCGGGCGATGGCGCCTGTCCCTCCTGGGCTGCGGCCCCGACCCACGCCTGCCCTGCCCTGAAAGCAAGCTGTAAGGGGCCCTCCTTATCTGTGCAGCACGGAGGGGGGCCAGGGGGAAGGAGCTGGGAGGGGGGCAGCTTCCTTCTCTCCCCAGGCCCACAGCTGGGGAGGCCAGTGGGGCAGAGAGGGCTCCTTCTCACCTGCTCTCGGAGAGGAGGGGTGGCTCGGGGGCCGGGGGTGGGACTCGCAGGTGCAGACCAAAGAGCCCCTTCCGCTTCTTGATTTCCTTCCCGGAGATGAATCTGTGGGGCAGAGGAGAGAAGGGATGGGGGGGGGTGCACCAGCACAGCTCCCTCCTGCGACCCAGACTCCCCTCGGGGCTCCCCCAGGCGATTGTACTCGTCTGGGGAGATTCCTGTGGACAACCAAGTGCAGCACTTCAATTTTGCCCTTGTGGGTCCGGTTCTTTGCGCCCGACCGCCCCGAGTGAGGCCTACCTGTCCTTGTGGCTGGTCAGGGCAGTCAGCAGCTGGTTGTACCGTTCCCCTTTGGGTGTCTCGGAGAGCTGCAGGGGCCGAGGAGGACAAGGACAATGAGCAGCAGCCCTGCACAGCCGCCTGCGTAAAACACAGCCTCTCCCTCCCCACAGGGACCCGTTGCCAGGCCAAAGAAAAGGGTCCGGTTTAGCCGAAGGGCCCAGAAGACGATGGCCTCCCCAGGGCGGACGCCTTGTGGAACCAGCTGGAAGAGCACGGCCACTGAAGGGGGGCTACGCTCTTCCCACACACGCCTGTGGTCCCTCGGGTGGATCTATAGGAAGTCCCTCCTTCCAAGGCAGTGGCCGCTGGGGTCAAAGGTCACTGGGGATTGAAGGGGGGGGCTCGAAGCAGCTGTGCCTATGCCCCGATTGCCCACCCCCCAGCCTGTTGGTAGCCGCCTCCAGCCCTGCATGCAGATTCCCACTGGGGTTTGGAGGCAAAGGGCCAGAGCCTGGGACCTCACTTGTGGCAGGGGTACCTAGCAGCATCAATCGGCTTCTCGGGGGGCCCAAGCGCCCCCCCATCCAGCCCCTCCTAGAAGGCCCACCAGCAGACGGGAAGGGGCCGCCCCGGGTTCTTCAAAAGAGGCACCGGCTATGTGTCCACCCCACCACGACACAAAGTAGGCAGGAAGCGGAGGGAATCCCCCCCCTTGTGCCCCCCTCCGCCCATCACACACACACACACCCAGCCGGGCCCTGCTCTGACCTCTCCCAGCAGGAGGCTGTCCCAGTTCTCGCTGGCGAAAGGCAGGATTTCTCGCTCAAAGTCGAAATATTTCTTCTTGCAGCAAATGCTCAGGTGATACAGGATGAGGTGGGCCACGTCCACCCTAAGAGGCACCAATACTGGAGTAGGAAGACGCCCACCAGCCCATGGCCAGGCCCAGGCCATGCCCACACCTGGCAAGGGCTTCTGGTGGGGCCAACCTTTGCCCTGTGACACCCCCCTCTCGGCCAGATTTAAAACCTGGGTCAGTGCTCGGCCTCAATTTCTCTCCCACGACCCCAGGGTTTCCCACTGAGGTTGCTCGGGTTCCCTTCACACACGGCACCCGCCAATTGGCCGCCCACGTCAGGCCCCAAAGCCAGAACAAGCAGCCCCCACCCCGGCCCTTGTGAGCTTGACGGAGGGAAGCGCCCTCTGCTGGCCGGGGAGGAAGACAGCTGCCATCCGAGCCTGGGGCTCTGGACCCTGAGAAAGTGGGCCCTGCGGAGGTGGTGTTTGGCCGCAGGCAACCAAAGGCTCAGCTGGGAGCGGCATCTACACAAACGCAAACCCTGAAGCCCCAGGGCCGCCCAAACATCCCTGGACAAGCCCAGAAACGCTCAACCCTCCCCGCCAGCGGCCCCAGCCAGACTCACCAGCGCAGGGCCAGGCGCCGGACGCTCTCGGGGCCCAGAGTGCAGACGCAGCATTCAAAGACGTAGAACCTGCCCAGGGTTCAAGAGGTTAGCGGTGCCTGGTCAGCCCCCTCCCCCATTCCCCCCCCTCACATCTCCTGGGTGGGGGGCTCACCTGTCCCCATAGAGGAGGGGCTTGCTGAGACACTGCGTGCAGGCCTCGTGGAACCACTGCCCACAGCGGCAACACTGCAGCATTTTCAGGTTCCACCTGAGCCAGCGGGAGGGAAAGAGGATCAGACTACGGAATGGGGGCCTCAACACCCCCCCCCCGAAAGCTTTGAGAGTAGACCACCCCCCCCCCGACTCCAGCTCAGGGCACCCCCCACCTGAGCTCCCTCTCCCCCGTCTCACTCCCGGTGAGCCTTCCTGGATGGACCAGGCCGTCTCCTCCCCCCTTTCATGTAGGGCTGCCATCCTGCCCCCGTTGCCCCCCCCACCCCCAGGCCGGGCACGCACTCACTCGCCGGGGCCTCCGCAGTAGCAGTAGCACTGTTGCCGGTTGGTCAGGTGCTCGGCGTCCCAGTCGAGAGACTTCAGCTGGTAGGGCAGTACCAGCTTCATGCCCAGCATGGCCTTGGCGTAGGGCCCCTTCTTCAGGGCCCCCCCACGCTGCAGGGCGAGAGAGGGAAGTGGGAGGCGCCTGGGGGGAGGCCGGGCTCGGGGGGGGGGCAGAGAGAACTGAGGTTGAGCCCCCTCCCCAAGAGCGGGCAGGAGGGTGTGGGGCCAGGGAGGACAGAGACCCCGAGGCCGGCCGGTCAGCAGGACCAAGGAGGGCCGTTGCTTGGGGGGGGCACGAGAGGGCCCAGCTGACTCCCCCCCTCTCACCTTGGTGGCCACGGCAAAGACACATTGCCGGCAGGTCCAGGCGGCGTCGCTGAGCACGCGGGGCAGGTGGCATTCCTGGTGGTAGGCTGCGGGAGGGGGAGGGTGTTAAAGTGGGGCCTGCAGGACGGACACCCCACCCCGCCCCACCCCTGCCCCCCATTGCCCCCCCGCCCCTCTGGGGCTCACCGTGGCTGCACTTGTCGCACCTGACCAGGCGGTTCTCGGGGCTGGAGGCCTCGGAGCGGCAGACGCTGCAGGAGGGCTGCTCGCCCGGGACGGCCGCTGCGGAGGGAAAGGGGTCATCGTGGGCAGCCCTTCTCCCCCCTTTTCCCAGCCGGGGGAGGGGGACCCTTGGGGGGGGGGGAGCAGCACCCACCGGGGTTAATGTCCTTCCACAGGACCAGGAACTGCGAGTCGTCCTCGAACTGCACCAGGCACACTTGCCGGGCGGCGTCCACCTGCGGGAAGAGGTGGGGGGGGTCCGTCAGGGGGCCCGGCAGGTGCGGAGGGGGGAGGGGCGAGGGGAGGGGGGGGCGAGGGGAGGGCGGGGCGGACCTTCTTGATGGTGCCCAGGTAGAGCAGCCCGTCGGTCCAGCGGGCCAGAACGTCCTGGCCTTCCCAGAAGCGGGGCCAGGGGGCGGCGGGGCCGGGCGGCGGGGAGGCGGCGGCTGGCCGGGCCGGGCGCTTCCAGGGTCCGGAGGTCAGGCGGGTGCTGCTGCGGGTGCCGCGCGGGACGGAGGCGGCGGGGGGCTCGCTCGCCATCGCATCGCCTCCTGCCGCTGCCGGGAGGCCCCCGCGCCAGTGACGCAGCCGACGACGGAGCCCCGATGGAGCGACCTCCAGGCGGGGCGGGCGCGGCCTCGGGCGTCCCCGGGGGGGGGGCGGCGGCGGAGGCGGAGCAGGGGGGCCGGTGGCGGCGGCGGGGGGGTCGCGGGGGGGGCTGCACCGGTGGGGCTGCTGCCTGCGGGGAGAGCAAACGGAACCGGCCCCGCCCCTTTCGGTCGGGGGAGGGGCGGAGCCCTGGGTGAGCCCTCCGTCCCCGCCCCCGGGGGTGGCCCCGCCCCTCCGTCCCGGCCTGCCTGGCGTCCGCGCGGGGAGGGCGGGGCTTCTTTCCAGGCGGGGCGGGAGGCGCGCGCGCGCGCACAGGAGCCCCTCAGGCCCCGCCTTCCAAAGGGCGGGGGGGGGGTAGAGGACAGGAACGCGATTGGCCGCCTGGCTGGGCGGGACGAGCGCGCCGGCGGCCGCCCATTGGCTCGGCCGCGCTTGTCCCGACGGGAGCTGGTTCGAATCCTTCAGACGTTGCCGGGGCGGGGTGAGCGGCGAGCGGCGAACGGCGTCCTCGGTGCCTCTGAGCGTATGCAGAGTGCGGCGTCGATCGCGCCCGCGCCGGATGCGCCAGTGAAGCCGGAGCCTCGGGCGATGGACCGGACAACTTCCCGAAAGCACCTGGCCGCAAATGCGGCTCCCCCAGACTCCCGGCTGCCCCGGCCGGGCTTGCGGGGAAAGCGCTCCGCGGCGGACGAGAACGCGCCCCCGGATCCCCCGGTGAGGCTCGGGTCCGCGCGGGGGTGGGGTCTCCTGGGGGGAGGCGAGGGGATCTCACGGGGCGCGCGGGCGAGGGGAGGGGTCTCCACCGGGAGGGGATAGGTTTCGGGGGGGGGCACATAAGGGAGGGGATGGATCTCACGGGGAGGGGTCTTACGAGAAGGGGAGGGGTCTCGGGGGGGGCCGAGGGATGAGAGATCCCAGGGGGAAGGGGAGGGGTCTCGGGGGAGGGGCCTGAGGGGCACACAGGGGAGAGGAGGGGTCTCACGGGGGCGCAGAGGGGAGGGGTCTCCCGGGGGAAGGGTCTCCCCAGGGCCCACCTGATCACCCTCTTCTCCCCCGCAGAAACGGGTGCGCACGGGGCCAGCCCCAGGAGCAAAGAGTGGCGCCTGCACAGCGGCAGGTGTGGCCCCTGCCGGAGGGTCCCGGCCCCGAGTGGCTCCCACAGTGCCCCGCGGCCTCCTGCGTGTCTCCGGTGAGCGGCCAGGTGCCTGGGTCCCTCTGCTCTGCCGAGGTGGAAGGGGGTGGCCGCGTCTCTTTCTGAGCGCCACTGAAGGGCTCCTCTCTCTCCCCGTGCAGGACGACGCCGGTCCTCGGCCAGGGCGACCATCGCGGCCCTCCCAGCTGCCTCTTCCACAGGTGGGCATTGGGGGGGGGCTAGGGGGGAAGGAAGAATTGAGCCCCCTGGGAGAGTTGGGGGGCTTCAGACTTGCGGCTCCTCTTAATCTCTCCCTCTGCTTGCAGGGCTGAACTGCCGGGCGGCTCTTGGGGCGCCTCCCAAGCCAGGTAAGGCAGCCGTGAGGGAGGCCACCCCCAACCTCTCCCGCCTCTTAAGCTCCTCCCCCCTTCCTCACCAGGGCTTTTCCTCCACTTCCCCCCAGGACCCCCAGCAGCCCCTGCGGGGGGAACGGGGCGAAGGCGAGCCCCCTGGGACCTGAAGGGGCAGATCAGCGACCTCCAGGCCAAGGTGGGAGGCTACAAGGAGAGGGTCCAGGGCCTGGCGGGGGAGAACGAGTCCCTGAAGAGCCAGCTGGGGGAGCTGCAGCAGGAGCTGACGGACGCCACCAGCCAGAAGGGGGAGCTGGGCGGCCGGGCCAGGTGAGGAGGAGGAGGGGGGAGGCTGAGCCGAGGACCGCGGGTGGGGGGGGGCTCGGGGGCTGGTCTTGACCCCTTCCTCCCATGGCCGCCTGCAGCCGCCTGGCTTCGGAACTGGAGCTCTTGCGAGAGGAGGCCAGGGAGAGCGGCCAGAAAGTGTCGGAGCTGCTGGAGAAGGAAGAGCGGCTGGAAGGAAGGTGCCGGAGCCAAGCCGAGAGGATCGGGCAGCTGGAGGCCCTCAACCGGGAGCTCACGGAGGGCAGCCGGGAACAGTCCATCCGGCTGAAGGCCAGAGAGGTAAGAAGGGGCGTCGTCAGGGCCTTCTCGGAGGGTCCTGGCTCACTTCCTGTCCACGGCTTCCCCTTTGGCCTCCACCCAGGCACCAGAGCAGCCGTGTGTGTGTGTGTGTGTCCGTGTTTGTGTGTGTGTGTTTGTGTCCGTGTGTCAAAGTCAGGGCAGCTGGAGATTGTGGAGGGGAGGCCTTGGCCCAGCTGTCTCTGCCTCTCGGTGACATAATAAAGATCTCACACACACAGACAGACACACACACACACACAGAGCTCTCTGCATCCATAACTGGGGAGGTGTGTGTGGGGTGGGGAATGGGACGTGGGAGCAGAGGCTGCATGTGGGGCTGCCCTTCCCCAAACCGGCTCCCTGTCCTCCTCTTGCCACCCCTGAGCTGCCTTCAGTGGCGGCTGCCTTTCCTGGGCCAAGGAAACCTTGTGGGGGGGGGAGATATGGGGGGGTTTGACCCATTTTTTACACCCGGACTGGCCAGGACTCCTGTGGCTGCCTCAAGGCATTTGCAACACTGTAAACTGGCCCAGGTTGGCTCCGTGTGTGTCCGTGTGTGTCCGTGTGTGTGTGAAGCTTCTGGGGAAGAGGAGGAGGCTCAAGACCCCCCTCCCCTCCTTGCCGCGCAGGAGGAGCTCCTGCTGTCCGAAGAGAGCCTGGCGGGGCAACGGCAGCTGAACGAGGGGCTGAGGGCCCGGCTGGAGGTGCTGGAGGAGCAGCTGCACCAGGGGGAGATGGAGCGACGCTGCTTGCACAACGCACTGCAGGAGCTGAAGGTGGGGACGCGGCCGCCTGTTTGTATGTGGGGGGGGAGGGAGGAGATGCCCCTGTCCTGAGGGGCTGCCTGACACCCCCCCCCTCCCCCCTTTGCTCTGGCCTTCCAGGGGAACATCCGTGTCTTCTGCCGAGTGCGGCCCTTGCTGGCCAGCGAGAGGCAGGCCCAGAAGGCCGCCAGCCACCTGCGCTTCCCGGCTGACAACAACAAGGGCCTTGTCCTCTCCAGGGCAGAGGAGGTACGTTCGCCTCCCCTCACACGGACACGCAGGGGGGCAGGGGAGAGGCCGGTGGCCCACCTGTGGAGAGGAAGGGGATGGAGGCAGGCGTGCCTTTGAGATGAGCCCAGGGGGAGGAATAAGTAGCTTTGCCGGAAGGGGTGTGTGTGTGTGTGTGTGTGTAAATCTCTCACAAAGCGACCCCTTTCTCTCCCCCCCCCCCCAACAGTCCCACGTGGGCCGTGAGCGCAAGGACGACATCAACTACGACTTCACCTTCGACCGGGTGTTTCCTCCCTCCAGTTCCCAGGAGAGCGTCTTTGAGGAGATCTCCCTGCTTGTTCAGGTGGGGGGGCAAGAGGGTTAGGGAGCACAACACACACACACACACACACACACACACCTTGCCAGGCATTCACCCTCCTGGGCGCTCTTCTCCTTCTTCCCTGCCAGTCAGCCTTGGACGGGTACCATGTCTGCATTTTCGCCTACGGGCAGACGGGCAGCGGGAAGACGTACACCATGGAGGGCCCCGAGGACCAGAACCCCGAAACGGCAGGCATGATCCCTCGAGCCGTGCAGCAGATCTTCGCAGCCTCCCGCGAGATGGAGGCCAAGGGGTGGAAGGTGAGGCAGGGTGGGAGGGGCAAAGGGGGGGTCCGCCCTGAGCTCTGCAGGTCTCTTGTGAACCGCATTCAGACCCTCCCGCCAGCAAAGTCAGAAAGGACGCGGGGTTTTCTGGGCCTGGCCCAGCCCCCCATTGCCAGGAACCGGCCTGCCTCCCCTGGGAGGGCTAACTCCTCCCCCCACCCCCACCCCCAGTACCAATTCACAGCCAGCTTCCTGGAGATCTACAATGAGTCACTGCGGGATCTTCTGGTGCTGCGGCCAGAGCAGAACGGGGAGCTGGAGATCCGCCGCGTGAGCCAGCTGACGGAGGAGCTGCACGTCCCCAACCTGTCCTGCGTCTCGGTCTCTTCCCAGGAGGAGGTAGGGCCCTCCTACCCCCCCCCTCCCTCCAAAGGAGGCCCCCTGGGGCTCCCCCCCCCCCGCAAGGCTTCTGGGACCGGTCCAGCAGCCCCCTCACCACCACCACCACCTTCCCTTGCCAGGTCCTGAGGCTGCTGCACACGGCCAGGGCCCACCGCTCCGTGGCCAGGACCAGCCTGAACGAGCGCTCCTCCCGCAGCCACAGCCTCTTCCAGCTCCGCCTGGAGGGCACCAACGCCAAGCGGGGGCTCCACACCTCCTGTGAGTCGGGGGGCGGAGGTCAAAGGGGGGGCGGGGCCAGACCATTCCTCTGGGGGCCTTGTGGAGCCCCCCCCCCGCGCTTGAGAGGGGGAGGCCCTGACCTGCCCTCCTTGGCCCTGCAGCCGTGCTGAGCCTGGTGGACCTGGCGGGCAGCGAGCGGCTGGACAAGTCCCTGTCCACGGGGGAGCGGCTGAAGGAGACGCAGGCCATCAACACCAGCCTCTCCACCCTGGGCCTGGTCATCACCGCCCTCAGCAACAAGGTAGGCGGGGGCCCCCCCTGACCCCGGGGGGGGGGGAAGAGGCTGCCTCCCCCAACACCTGAAACACCCCCCCCCACCGTGCCTTCTGCAGGAGGCCCACATCCCCTACCGGAACAGCAAGCTGACCTACCTGCTCCAGAACTCCCTGGGGGGCAGCTCCAAAATGTGAGTGGCGTTTTGGGGTGGGGGCTGGGGAGCAGGGGAGGGGGCTCTGCCTAGGACCCCCCCCCCAAACTCACAGGACCCCCCCCCCCCCGTTTGCCCTCTTCCCCTCCCCAGGCTGATGTTTGTGAACATCTCCCCCCTGGAGGAGAACTTGGGCGAGTCCCTGAACTCCCTCCGCTTCGCTAGGAAGGTAAGTCTGTTTTGGGGTGGGGTGGGGGCACGTGGGGGGGGGGAGAGGGGCAAGTGGGTTTACATCACAGAGAGAGCCCCCCTCCTCCTCCTCCTCCTCCCTTTTCCCTTGCAGGTGAACGAGTGCGTCATCGGCACGGCCTCCAGCAACCGGAAGTGAGGGGGGGGTCTCTCCACCAACCCCCCCCCCGTCCTCCCCCCAGTTGTCTTCTGTGGTTTTTTCAATTGTTTTACTGCTTGTGTGTGTCTTTGTGTGTCTCTCGCGGGCTTTGAAAGTTTTTTTCTGAATAAAAAGAGGCAGATCTCCAAGCCACGCAGGACCCTTCCTCTCTTCCAGCGGGGGGGGGGGAGGTCTTGGGGGGGGGACGATATCAGCTGGCGGGGGGGGGGGGGCGATGGACGGAAGCGCGGACTGACAGGCGGGGAGGGAAGCGCATGCGCAGTGGTTGCATGCGCTTTTGACAGGCAGCTGCATTGTTTCCCGCCTCCTGAATCCACGTTCCCTCCCCCGCCCGTGCTTGAAGGGAACCGAGAGCGCAGGCGCAAGGGAAAAGCTCGGCCCAGAGGGGGCGTGGCCTCCGAGCTTCAGCTAGCGATATCCGGTCACGTGTCGGGAAACGCCGGCAGCGCTTCTCCCGAACGACGCCCCCATCGCAGCCGGGACCGAGGGGGGGGAGGGGCCCACCACCACCCCCCTTCCTGCGCGCCCGGTCCTCGGCGGGGTGATGGTCGCGCCGCCGCCGCCGCCGGACAAGAGGCGCAGCGACAAGGCCGCCAACGCCTCCTTTCCCCCCGTACAAGAACATGGCGGGGAGGGGGGAGGGCCTCCGCTTCCGGTTCTGCGCAGTGGGCGCGGAGGCAGGCGGGTAGTCGGAGGCGAGGCGAGCGGAATCGAAAGTTGAAAGCCGCCGCCGTCGCTGGGAGGAGCGGCCGCCCCGCCAGCCTGGACGCCGCCGCCGCCGCCGCCGTCACACCCCCGGAGGAGGAGGCCGGTCGGCGACTCCCCTCCCGGAGTCCGGTTCCCGCGTTGCCGCCCCTCCCGGACAATGCCCAACGGCCCCCGGGCCCCCCGACGGCCATGAGTTCCCCGCCCGACGCCGCTTCCTCCTCCGACTGCATCATCGTCCTGGACGACGACGAAGAGGAGGAGGAGGAGGAGGACAGCCGCCCGTCTCCGCCCGGCCCCTCCGACGACCCCCGCGGCCCCCCCCGCCCGCGCTCCCCCCGCGCCCCTCCGACGACGAGCCCCCCGCTGAACGGCAGCAGCGGCGGCCCCGAGGAGAAGGGGCTCCGCGCAGGGAACGAGCGGCTCTTCCAGGAGGTGAGCGTGGAAAGGCGCGGTTCCTTCTCCCTTCCTCGGGGAAGCCCCGTCGGGGGGAAGCGGGAAGCGGGAGGGAGGGCGGCTCCCGTGGCCGGTCCTGGCTGCCCCCCCCCCCCGGCATAGGTCTCGAAGGGGTCCTCAAAGGCCATCCATCCCACTCTCGGCTGCCCCGTCCCCTCGCAGACCCCGCTCAGGAGCTTCTCCCTTTTCCCCCGTGGGGGGCGTGTAGGAGGGGGCTTCCCTTGTAGCTGACTTCCCCCAGCCCCCCCCCCTCCCGGCTTCTCCCCATTTCCCAGAATCCCCTGGGTCGTCTCCGCTCTTTTCCTGGGAATTATTAAGAGCAACAGAGTGGGAAGGGGCCTTGGGGGTCATCTAGTCCAACCCCCTGCTCACGCAGGACACCTGTACTAGGGACTCGAACCGCCGACCTTTCTGATCGCCAAGCTCAGCATTTTAGCCATCTAGTCAGCTGGAGTTGGGCGTTGGCAGCAGCTGCGGTCCAGGTGGAACCTGTAGCTTTATATACGTTTCCCTTGAATGCTCACAGCAGGCCAGCTATAGGTAGTCCTTGACTTACAACAGGTCGCTTGGTGGCCGTTCAAAGTTACAACGGCCCTGAAAAGAAGAGACTTATGGCCGTTTTTCACACTTGGCCAACCGTCCCGTTGCCCCCCCTGTGGCCGCATGGGATTAAGATGCTCAGTAACCGCTTCACATTTATGACTGTTGCTGCGTCCCGACGTCCCACGGTTCCCTTTTGGCCACCTTCTGACCGGATTCACTTAACGACCGTGTTACTCATTTAACAAACGCAAGGATTTGATTAACAACCATGAGAAGAAGAATTGTAAAGTGGGGCAAAACTCACTTAACAAAATGTTTCGCTTAACCACAGAAATTTTGGGCTCGGTTGTGGCCGTAACTTGAGGACTACCTGTAGGTTCAGGAACATCACGGGCATAGAAAGAAGCCGCAGGGGAGGAAGGGAACCTCCCCCTTTAACACCCGCAGCAGCCAATCGTGGGGTGGATCAGGGTCCCCAACCCCTCCCCCCCAGGGGGGGCCACAGGAAAGCTCCTCTCTGTGGAGTCGGTCCCTGGGGCCCAAAGGGCGGGGGAGGGGGGGCACTCGGGCACAGGTTGCCTCCAGCGCAAGGCAGCCCTCGCCCACCAAGCGACTGGCGCACTCGCGTCTGTTGTGCCTCTCCTGCCCTTCCAGCCCCTCAATTGGGCGTCCTCGCCCAATTACACTCCCCCCCCCATCTCCCCCTCTTGGCCAGACCGGTCCGCCTCCACCTTCCCGCCTCCTCTTCCAAATTTCTCCCCATGGATTTTGACCCCTGCCACACACACGCACACACACACAGCCCCTGTCCTTTTCTAGAAGGGGCCGGAAGGCTTCTTGGCCCATTAACTTCGGCCAGGGACTCGCACGGCGATTGCCCGAAGTAAGTCGGAGACGCTAACGGGATGTTTTCTTGCATAAATCCATCTATTCTGACATTTCCATCGTGAGGTAAATCTGGGGGCATTCGGAGCACACAAAAGAAAAAGGCGGGAAAATTAGAAACGCCCCCTTTGTACCTATAGCAACCAATCACAGCGCAGATTGCCTCATGCAAGGGCCAGCACTCCCCAACCAATCAAGGATAACTCTGCGTTCGGGCGTGTTGTACCCTCTACACTGTGCCCAGCTACTCAATGTCGTATCCTGGCAAACTGGGCCCCCGTGAAGGCTTCTCTTACCCCGGGCCTCATGGACTACGGGACCCGTCCCGGGGTGGGGGAGGAGGGGGAAGAATGTCACCTCCCAGCCCAGCTGCCGTTTTGTTCCTGGCAGGAAGCCGGGAGCAGGCGAGGCCGGCCCGGGCCTCCCTTGAGCAATTCCTCTCCCGCCCCTTTCCCCCTGCAGTTCGTGGCCTTCTGCTCCAAGCACACCGAGGACCACCCCGAGGTCATCTCCTACCTGTCCGGCCGCCACCAGAAGACCAGTCCGGAGTACCTGGCCTCGGTGGAGTTCCACAACGTCCTGAGCCGCTGCCTGACGCGGGTGCAAGCCAGGAGAAACAAAGTCTACGTTTACATTAACGAACTCTGCACCACTTTCCGTGCCCATTCGCAGAGGAAAAGGGCTGTGGCCCCCGGCCCCACAGACGCCCAGGATGCCCCGGATGCCCCTGCCCCCCAGACGCCCTCCGAGCCCGCCAAGCCCTGCGTGGGCAACAAGCGGCAGATCCGCTACCTGGAGAACCTGCTGCGGGTTTACGCCACCGAGATCCAACGGCTGCAGGAGCAGGAGCTGGACCTGGAGGAGCTGGATAACCAGGATTCGGCCTACCTGCAGGAAAGCCGGCTCAAGCGCCGGCTGATGCACGTCTTCAAGCGCCTCTGCCAGCTGAAGGACTGCAACAGCCTGACCGGCCGCGTCATAGAGCAGCGCATCCCCTACCGCGGGACCCGCTACCCAGAGGTCAACCGGCGCATCGAGCGGCTGATCAACCAGCCGGAGGCCTTCCCGGACTTTGCCGACATCCTCAAGGTGGTGCAAAAGGCCAACGACCGTCACAACCTGGGGCTGCCCAAGCGCCAGATGGAGGTCATGGCACGCGACGCCTTCCGTGACGTGGGCGCCCGGCTGCAAGAGCGGCGACGCCTCGACCTGGTGTACAACTTTGGCAGCCATCTCACCGATCAGTATCGGCCTAGTGAGTGCCTGTCCGGGGCCCGAGGGGACTCTGCGGCCCCTGCTTCCACCTGGGGCAGGTGCTGGCTTGGAATAACCCCACGGTCACCCCCCAAATGCAACCCAAGAAGTCCTGCTTTGGTGCCAATCTCCTTTAGGGCGGTCCTGGGGGCCACCGGCTGGGGGCGCAAGGGAGGCACCCGGCCATTCTTATTGTTCCTAGTTTCTTTGGCTGTCTGGGAGGGGGGGGAGGGGGGGGAAGGCGGGTCCTGCCTAAACCTGTTTTCGGGCTTGCCTGCCCAGCCAAAACAAGCCCTGCGCCTGAGGCCTGGATGGGCAGCTCAGATTCCTTCGGGTGAAGGCAAGCCAGGCAGCCCCCCCCCCAAGACCCCTGCCCCACAGAGCTTGGGGTTAACCCCCACCCCCTCGTCCCTCTCTCAGAACTGCCCCATCTTGTCCCTGGGGGGGTTGGGGGGAGGCATATCTTTCAGTGCCCGTGTTTTTACGCTGCTGCCTTCCCTGCTCACGGCTGCCGTGCTGGACGGGTTCTTGAACGGAGGAGTCGGCCGGAGAAGGGAGGCTCCGGGCAAATGTTGCCCCCCAGCAGGAAAGGGAGGGCCGGGGAGGGGGGCACGGGGCTCTTTCATCTGGGGGAAAGAATCCCAGGTGGAAAGTTTGAGGGCGACTAAAATTTAGGGGTGTGTGGGAAGGTAGCCAGCTGTGCCCTACCAGAGAACCCGGGCTATGGGGCGGCTGGGCTGAAGCTGGGCTGAACATCTGTGGCTGAGGGTTGGGCAGAGAGCGGGCGGGTGAGGGGGCCCACTCTTCCAGCCTTGCCCTCCTGGTGAGGGCAGCTGCAGGCCCCCCTTGCTGTGTGCTGCTTGGGCACAGCCCCTCGGAGGGAAGCGTCTCCAGGGCCCAGTCTTCCTGGGGGGCTTTGGCCCTCCCCCACTTTTCCAAGGGCCTCACCACTGTCCACAGAAGGGGGAGCAGGTTGCTCCAGGCGGAGGGGGGAGGGCAGACGGATTCCCCTCAGCTCCTGCCCTCCTCCTGCCCGGCAGATACTGACCCAGCCCTGGCGGATGTGGAGTTAGCCCGGCACCTGCAGCGCAACCAGGCGCTGGGTGTGCAGCGCCTGGAGGAGGTGATCACTCAGTTCACTCAGCTGCAGGACAAGAGCGAGGAGCAGCAGCAGCAGCAGGGGGCAGAGGGACCCAGTCCAGCAGAGCCGCGGAGGGGGAGCCGGCCTCCCCGAAGGAGTCCGTCTTGGGCACAGCCGCCGAGAGGTAAGGGGAGGCCAAGGGACCCCCGTGGGCACCTGGAGGTGGGGGCATCCAGAGGGCCAGGAAGCTCAGTGGGGGGGGGGGTTGGGGGTGGTGGGGGTCCCAGCCTCCTGCCTTTGAGCGGTGGGAAAAGCTCGCCAGAGGGCTGACCGCCCGCCGGGCTTCCCGTCTCTGAAGTTCTGCCAGGGCATGGGGGTTGAATCAAGTGGGGAGCCACCGAGCTGAAGGAGGAGAGTTGGGTCCGGCCGAGTATCCCTTGAGCTAGGGGCACAATCACAAAATGGCTGCAAAGGCCAGACCCACTCCAAAGAGGGCAGAGAAATGGTAGAGTTATGTGTCAGGCCTGCCCCGGGCAGGTTCCTTGGAAAGAGAGACCCTCGACTCCCTTGGATGGTCGAAGGGATGATGGGCTCTTCCCATCTGCTGCAGCAGAGCCAGGCCGGAACTCCCCCCCCCCCCAATGCCAGCCCTCCCCCCCACACGACCAGTCCGGCTTCAGCCCATTTCCCATCACATCCCCCGGCCGGCTTCTTGCCCCACAACCCCCTCCCTGGCAGCCTCTGCTCTTCCCGGCTTCCCTGGCCAACTCTTGCGGGGGCGGGTGGGGGGGAGGAGTGGGGTTTCCTCTGGCCACCGGGGGGGGGGGCGGATGTCCAGGGCCAGTGGGTCATCCCACCCACACCCCCGGCCTCTGCACTAGGACAGCGGCACAGGCCCCAAGGAGAGCAGTAAGACGGGGCACCGTGGGAAGAAGAGGAGGAGGAAGAAGAGGAGGAGGAGGAGGAAGAAGAGGAAGACTCGGACTCGGAGTCCGACCTAGAGGCAGAGCTGGCCCACTGCCTGGATGGTTGGAGAGGAGGAAGAGAGGAAGAGGAAGAGGAGGAGGCAGCGCCAGGTTAGCCTGGGTGGCACAATTCGGCCTGTCTTCTCTGGCGGGCACCAGCCTTTCCCCTGAACATGCTCTTTCTTGTGGCAATGAGTTCCGCAGGTTAAATCTGCATCAATAGCCCGGAAGGGTCTCCTGGGGTGGGTGGGCCTCCTCTGCCCTCCCTTCCTGACCCCTAGGAACCTCCTCCCCCCCCCAAAGTCTCCTTTGGGTCTTGTTGCCCCTCTGCCCCACCCCTCTCTGCCCCACACGTCTGGGGGTGGGAAAGGGGGCTCATGTCAGGGGCTTGACTCTGCCGACTCTCCCCCCCCCCCCCGCAGGTAAGGCCCCCCCTGCTCTGGACGCAGAGGCCGACCAGCAGATGCGGCTGGAGGTGCCCCAGGTGGTCCTGTTCTCAGAGGAGGAGGAGGAGGAGGAGGGGGGGGGTCTCCTGCCCTCCCGGGAGTCTCCCGCCCAGCAGCTGCTCTTGCAGATGAAGCAGGAGGAGGAGGAGGAGGAGGAGGAGGAAGGGGGGGAGGCCAGCCCAGCCCCCTCTCCTCGGGGGCAGCAGGACCCGGGCCCCAGGGCCCCCAAGCGCAGCCAGTCGCTGGAGAACGGGGAGCTCAACGGGGGCAGCCGCCCAGCAAGAGGAGCCGTGCTTGGGGGCAGCCCCCCATTTGCAACAGGTAGGGGGTGGAGGAGGGGCTGAGGGGGGGGGGATGCCATGCCTCCCTCCCCCCCTCATATCTGACCCTGCCCCCCCCCTCTCTCTCTCCCTGCCAGCATCAGCAGCACCACCCCCTCCTCCGCCGCGGAGGGGGGCTGCATCAAGGTGCCCAGCTCTGGCTCCGAGGGGAGGAGGAGGAGTGGCCGCCCCCCCAGAGCCCGGCCCCCATGGCCGACTCCACCCGCCCGGACTCCCCCGGATTCGGCCTGGTCTCCAGCAGCCAGGGCAGCCCCAGGACCCCGGCCCCACGGCGGCAGCAGCGCGGCAGCAGCGGCCCAAGCAGCCGCCGGAGGACCCCTCACCAGGGTGGGTGCTGGGGACAGGTGGGGGGGGGCTGCAGGTGGGGGAAGCGGGGCCGGAGCGCCCGGGAGGCTCCCCTGACGTCTCTCTCTCTCTCTCTCCCCCCTTGCAGACCAGCGTGGCCACCCAGTGCGACCCGGAGGAGATCATCGTCCTCTCCGACTCGGAGTAGCCGCGGACTTCGCGGGGGAGGGAGGAGGGAGGGGCGGGGCGGGGGGGGGATTCGGAATAAAAGGACTATTTTTCTGCACGGAGCCCGCCTGCCTCTTCTTCCCCGGGGGGAGGGGGGGCGGTGGAAGGGGGCGGGGGGCGTGGGAGGAGCGGGGGCTCCGCCTCCTCTTCCCGGGCGGGCGGGCGGGGCGGCGCGTGCGCGGAGGGCGCGCGGGGAGGCGGTCGGGCGGCGCGGACCCCCGTGGGCGGCATGGCGGCCGCGGCGGTGCAGGTGTCCTTCCCGGAGGCGACGCGGGCGCTGCTGGAGGCGCTGAACCGGCAGCGGGTGGAGGGGCAGCTGTGCGACCTGACCATCCGCGTGCAGGGCCGGGTCTTCCGGGCGCACCGGGCGGTGCTGGCCGCCTGCTCGCCCTACTTCCACGACCAGGTGCTGCTGAAGGACCTGAGCGCCGTGGAGCTGCCCAGCGTCATGGACCCGGCCGCCTTCGAGCTGGTGCTGGGCTCGGCCTACACGGGGCGGCTCCGCATGGCCCGCGACGACCTGGTCAACTTCCTGACGGTCGGCAGCGTCCTCCAGATGTGGCACATCGTCGACAAGTGCACGGAGCTGCTCAAGGAGCGCCAGCGCCGCCCCGACCCAGCCCAGGACGCCACCGCCGACGACGCCTCCTCCTCCGCGGGGCCCGGCGGCGGCGGCGGCGGCGGCGGGGAGAGCCAGTCGCCCAGCAGCAGCAGCTACTTCAGCCCCCGCCGCGACGGGCACGAGCAGCCCCGCGTGGGAGGCGACGGCGAGGGGCTCCGCCGGGCCGCCCCCCGGCGCCTCCGCCCGCCCGCCCCCTTCGCCCGCAAGAGCGCGCCCGAGCCGGACGACGAGGAGGGCGGCGGCGGGGAGCCCGGCAGCAGCGAGGCCCTCCGGCCCGGCCTACCTGCATCGGCCCAGCATCGGCCCGCAGCGGCAGTGGGCGCCGGGAAGGAGGAGCGGGGCGGGCGGGGCGGCCCGGAGGAGGAGGAGGAAGAGGAGGAGGAGGAGGAGGAAGGGCTGGTGCTCACTTGCGAGGAAGACGAGGAGCCGGCCGAGCCTGCCGCCCTCAGCATCAGCGACGTCCGGACGCTAAGCGAGGCGCCCCTGCCGGAGGAGCAGGTCAACTTCTGCGAGTCCTCCCAGGACGTGGGCTTCCCCCCGGCGCCTCCCCCCCCTGCGCCTCGGGCCCTCCTGCCCCTGGAGCTGCAGGGGAGCCCCCTGCTGCTCTTCCCGGCGGGGGCCGCGGGGACGTCCGGGCCCGCCGCCTTCGTCGGTGGTGGAGCACGGGGCGGTGCAGCTGTCGGGGGCCTCCGGGGAGGGCAACAAGATCTTCCTGTGCCACTGCGGGAAGGCCTTCTCCCACAAGAGCATGCGCGACCGGCACGTCAACATGCACCTCAACCTGCGGCCCTTCGACTGCCCCGTCTGCAACAAGAAGTTCAAGATGAAGCACCACCTGACGGAGCACATGAAGACCCACACGGGGCTGAAGCCCTACCAGTGCCAGGTCTGCGCCAAGAAGTTCATGTGGAGGGACAGCTTCATGCGCCACAAGGGCCACTGCGAGAGGCGCCACCGCCTGGGCGGAGGAGGAGGAGGAGGAGGGGGAGCCCCTCGGGAGGGCCTGCCCTGCCCACCAAGAAGGAGGCCTCGCCCTCCCCGCCTCCCTGGGGAGGCCGAGTGGGCCGTGGGACGGTCCCCCCGCAGCGAACTGGGCTTTGCAGGCAGCAGCAGCAGCAGCAGCAAGATGTGACGAGCTCCCTGCGAGGAAGGCCCTCCTGCCCCCTTCCTTCCCCCCCTGGCCGACACTGCCGTGGGCTGCCCTTCCCTGGACGGGCCCTGCGGCTTCCCTCCTCGGGGTCTGGCTCCTGCAAGGGAAACTCCCCCTTGGGCCTGCCTTCCCATCCTGCAATGGGCCCAACCCTGGGACGGGGGGGGTCTTGTTAGAGCCAGGTGCCAGCTGAATCGTCTTTGGGGGAAGAGGGGGATGCTCAACGCCCCCCTTGGCCCATTTGCACAGGGGTGTGTGAGTGTCTCATTGTGTAAAAGCCGCCTCCTCTCCCCCTCTGTCTGTCTGTCTCGGGGTGCGGGACGTTTGGGGAAGAGCCCCTCCTTTCCCCAGGAAGGGGTCCCGCGGGGGACAGTTCTGAGTGGCCGGATGCCCAACTGTGTGTCCAGAGGAAGTGGCCGGTCACTCTAGAAACACCCCCCCCCCAAAAAAGCTGGACTTTGCTCTGGTCCTTGCACTGCGGGAAGGCCTTCTCCCACAAGAGCATGCGCGACCGGCACGTCAACATGCACCTCAACCTCCGGCCCTTCGACTGCCTGGAAGACAAAGAGAAACCCCCCCTTCCCACACAGGTTTCAGAGGTGTCCCCACCCCCTCTTCTCCACCCCCCCCCTCACACGGTTCCTTCTGTTTGCGATGATAAACGTCCTTCAATTTGGTTTTGGCCTTTTCTAGATGAAAGTCACAAAATTCTCTATAAATATTTATTGCTGTTTAAGTCCCACCTGGCTTTGTTCTTCGCTGTCCTGGGGCTGAGGACAGGGGGGGAGGGGGCTGGTGCCAGGTGAGCTTGTAGGGAGGAGAAACCGGGGGGGGGGGGCTCTCCTTGGCCCACTGTTGCTGCCACCCCCCCCACCCACTCCAAGGACAATGTGCCTTAAATTGAAGCTGGGTCCAAGGAATTGGCTGGTTGCATCTTCCCTTTGGGGGCCTGAGCCTGCCCCCCCCATGCCCCCCTCCCTCTCTTCTTGGCTCTGGGCAACACAGAGCAGGAGAGGGGGAGTCCTTGTATTTGGGGGGGTGTCCAGCCAGCCCTCGACAAGCGGCAGTTCAATTAACAAGCCCTTCGAAGTTATTAGGGCACTGGGAAAAGTGACGACCATTTTTCACACTTATGACCATCCCCATGGTTACATGGTCAAAATTCAGGCGCTGGGCAACTGACCCGTATTTATGACGGTTGCGTCCCCTTTTTCCTACCTTTTTCTGATCCGTGGGGAAGGAAGGATTCCTTTAACAGCTGTGGCCAGGAAGGGACGGGACCCACGGAGTCCTTCAGGATTGGCCGGCATGTAAATGTGGTTAATGAAATAAATAACTCTCTCACTCGGCCACAGGCATTTGGGGCTCCGTTCTGGCCGTCAAGTCAGAGGCTCCCCAATGTATAGAATCCCCTGCCTTGAGCAGGGGGTTGGGCTGGATGACCTCCGAGGTCCCTTCCGGCCCTGGGACCCTGTGTGGCTCTTTATCCTCTGTAGGTCTGGCTCCCTCCAGTCCCTGCAGTGTCCTGGGGGTGGGAGGGGGGGGATCTCCAGGCGACCCCAGTTCTAATCCTGCCTCTTGAGCCTCTGGCCAGAGGGGAGGGCAGGAAGGGGCGGGGAGGATGGACGTGGAAGGGTACCCCCCCACCCCAAGTGCCAAGTGGAGTTCGGCGTCTGGTTTGCCCTGCTGGGATCCACCCTTCGGAAGGTCCCTTTGGCCCCCATTTTATTTGGGGCTCTGCTGGACACTAGACGGGCTTGCTAGGTGGGGGCGACGGCCCCGTCACTAGCACAAATTTCCCTCCCCCCCCCCAAAAAAAGAGGGCCATTCCGGCCGATGCTCCCTTCGCTCCCCCTTCCCCTCAGTGGGGTCTCCCTTTGGGGCCCACCTCATCCTCCTGGGTGTGCTGAAGTCTTCGGGGGGGGGGTGGGCTGCATAGCCGGTGTGAAGGTGTAAATGCAGACACGGAGCCAACGACGCTATTTTATTTGTGGATCTAACACCCCTGGAAACTTACACACACACACACACACCCCAACACAAGCTGCCTTGCACGGAAGCGAATTCCCACCGTCCATCCGCAGTTTGCCACCTTCCAGAGCGCTTGGTTGACTTCCTAATAGTCCTCGGATCTCCTGGTGGTCCCCCATCCGCGACGAGCCCTTGTCTTGGGAGCAGCTGCAGTGCCACCTAGTGGTGAGTGGGCAGAAGCCCCCCCCCTCCCGTCTCCTTCCAGGGCTCCGTGGAAGCTCCATCGGGCCAGCTGGCCCCCAAACAGCAGCAGGGAATTGGGGCTGGGGGCTGTTGACAAAGGCCACGCCCCCCTCCCCACCGCTTCCCTCCGGAAAGGGGGCTGCCGGGCGTGTCCGCCTCCCGCGGCCGGGGTCGCCGTTGCCTGGCCTGGAACGAGCGCGTCCATGGGGGGGAGGCGGCCTCGGGCGCCTCCCCTTCCTCCTCCGCCGAAAGTGAAAGCGGCCCGAGCTTAACGCACCGCGCCCGCGTCTCTCTGCAGCTCCCGCTCTTCGACCGCCCGTCCGAGATGCCCGACGCCTCCTTCGCGGCCGCCCGCCGCCAGCGGAGCCCCCTCCGCTTCCTTCTCCTCCTCCTGCTGCTGGGTGAGCGCGGGCGGGGGTCCCGGGCCTGGCGGGAAGCGGGGATCCTACGCCACCCAGGGGAGGCCCACCCCGGCGACCGCCCGGAGCGCCCCGGAGGAATCTCTCAAGGGCCCGGAGCCCCGGCGACCCCCGTTGGCGACCCCCGTTGGACAGCGAGACTCCGGGCCGGGGATTCCCGCTCGGGCGGGGCCGCTTCTGCTTTCGCTTTCGGGGAGAGGGGGGGCGGGCCCGTCCCACTCAACCCCGCCCCGCTCAGCGACTTCTTCTGCCCCGCAGGTGCGTCCCTGGGCGCCTCCTCGCCGCCGTCCGCGGCCAAGCTGGGCTGCTGGTTCGTGGAGGAGGCGCGTGGTGGGCGCGGGGCCGGCTCGGTGATGCCCAGCGACCTGAGCCAGCGCCGCGCTCTGCTCGTCCTGCCGCCGCCCGGCCAGCGCCTCTCCGAAGCCGCCCTGGAGCCCGAGCTGCCCGCCGAGGGTGGAGCCCGGCCTGGCCTTCCAGCTGCTGGGTAAGGACGGGGGCGCGGGGTTGGGGAGGGGGCGGCGGCGGGCCTCTTCCGCGGGCAGGGCAGCTGAAGCCTCCCCATCTGTCTCCCTCCGTCCTTCCCGCACAGACCCGCCGGGACCCTCTGGAGCGGCAAGGAGGCTGGCGCCCATCCCCGCTGGGCGGCCTCAGCTCTGCCGGGCCCCGGAGAGCCGGAGGTGGCCTGCGAGATCAACCCCTACCACCCGCGGGAGGCGCACGTGCCCTGGGCGGTGGGCCTGGTGGGGCAGAAGGGCTGCCCGCGCTCCCTGGAGGGCCGCTGGGTCATCGCCACCGTCCAGAACCCCCAGGTGGACTTCGGGGTCAGCAGCATTCTGCACCAGGAGGGGCCGTTGCCCGGGAAACGGAGGCCAGCAGGGTCACCATGGCAACAGGTATGCCTCAAATGGGGGTGGGGGGTGTTATTGATTGACAGTCCCGGGTTGACTTGTAGGGTTCCTTCTTTTAAGCAGTGGCCCCAATATAACCACCCCCACCATCCCCCGCGGGTGTTGCGGTCCAACATATCCCATGGATTGTGGTTGGAGGGAGAGATGTCAGCAAGGGGAGGTATCTGGAGATCAACAGAGCTCCTGTCCCAGGCTTTTCCTCAGAGCAACCTTTCACCTTCAGTTTCATTGCTGAGAATATGCTAAACCTTCAGTTTCATTGCTGAGAATATGCTAAGGAAAACTTCCTCCCTCCTTTCCTCCCTCCTTCCCTTCTTTTCCCCCTCCCTCCCTCCCTCCCTCCTTCCCAGCAGGAAGTGCGCTTTATTTAAGAGTGCAGATTGAAGGCATCAAGGCAACAACACAGGCCAAGAAAGAGTAGGCGGTTTGGTCCAGCGGTTAAGGGACCAGGCTAGAAAGCAGGAGGTCCTGTGTTCGAGTCCCACCTGGGCCATGAGAGTCAGCGGGGTGACCTTGGGCAGCCATACTCTCTTCAGCCCAACCACCACTTTACAAGTAGTCCTTGACTTACAGTGACCCCTTGTGCTTGGTAGCCGACTCATAGTTACGACGGTAGCAGTGTCCCGGGGTCACCTGATCCCCTTTTGCGACCTTCTGACCAGGAAAGTCACTGAACAACCATCTCACTAACTGAGCTTCAGGGATTCACTTAACAACTGGGACAAGAAAGATCGTAAAATGGGGCAAAAATCACTTAACACGTGTCTCGCTTAGCAACAGAAATGTTGGGCTCAGTTGTGGCCGTAAGTCAAGGGCTGCTTGTATTCGTCAAAACAAGAAAGGCAAATAAGCAAAGGCTTAAAACTAGCAAAGGGGGGGGGATTTTAAAGGCTTAGAGCAGCCGTCCTTCCTCAGGTGGTCCATGTGACCCCCCCCCCCCAGTAAAAATAAAAATTACTTCCGTTGCTGCTCCATAACTGCGATTTTCCTCCTGTTATGAATCGTAACGTAAATATCTGATACGCAGAATAATGTTTTCATTATTGCAAATTGAGCATAATTAAAGCACAGGGTAAATTAACCTGCCAATCTTGGTGGGGGGAGAAGATCAGCCAGGCTGGGATTTCCAGGATAAACCGACCTCCCTGCCCTTCCTCCAGCAGCAGCTCCTGGTTTACACGAGTCCCACTTTATTAAGTCTAGTTTTTTTACATTCCGTTCCCCCCACCCATTTTTTTTTCTTTTTTCCTTCCTTCCATTCTTCCCTTTTCCTTTCTTTCTTTCCATTCCTCCCTCCCTTTTCTTTTCTTTCTTTCCATTCCCCCTTCCTTTTCTTCTTTCTTTCCTTCTTTCCATTCCTCCCTCCATTTTCTTCTTTCTTTCTTTCCATTCCTCCCTCCTTTTTCTTCTTCCTTTCTTTCCTTCTTTCCATTCCTCCCTCCCTTTTCTTCTTTCTTTCCATTCCTCCCTCCCTTTTCTTTCCTTTCATTCCTCCCTCCTCTTTTCTTTCCTTCTTTCCACTCCTCCCTCCCTTTTCTTCTTTCTTTCCTTCTTTCCATTCCTCCCTCCCCTTTTCTTCTTTCTTTCCATTAAACCCTCCTTTCCTTCTTTCTTTCCATTAAACCCTCCTTTCCTTCTTTCCATTCCTCCCTCCCTTTTCTTCTTTCTTTCCTTCTTTCCACTCCTCCCTCCCTTTTCTTCTTTCTTTCCTTCTTTCCATCCCTCCCTCCCTTCTTTCTTTCCTTTCCACTCCTCCCTCCCTTTTCTTCTTTCTTTCCTTCTTTCCATCCCTCCCTCCCTTCTTTCTTTCCTTTCCATTCCTCCCTCCCTTTTCTTCTTTCTTTCCATTAAACCCTCCTTTCCTTCTTTCCATTCCTCCCTCCCTTTTCTTCTTTCTTTTCTTTCCATTTCCCTTCCTTTTCCTCCTTCTTTCTTTCCATTCCTCCCTCCCTTTTCTTCCTTTCTTTCCATTCCCCCCTTCCTTCCTTCCTTCCTTCTTTCTTTCCATTCCTCCCTCCCTTTTCTTCTTTCTTTCCATTCCTCCCTCCTTCCCTTTTCTTTCTTTCGTTCTTAAACACAGATTAAGAAGTTACCTTTTAAATGGGATTTTAAACGGAGGCTTAAGCTACGTCGAACTGGGCTTCCGTCCCGGAAGGAATGGGTGGGCGGGGCTTGGCCTCCCCTCT
>NW_028261409.1:141206-235845 GCF_051295495.1 Thamnophis sirtalis | reverse complement strand
AGGAGTGGATGAGTTGTCAGGATTTTGCAAAACTCTTATGGATCATAAAGAGAAAGTTTGGAACAAAGTTCTGAAGTTTCTAATGGGACAAAAACTCTCAAGGTTCATTTCTGGAAAAAAAAAGCCTTTTTTATAGGAATAGCAGTTAGACTTATATAGCGCTTCATAGGGCTTCCAGCCCTCTCTAAGCGGTTTACAGAGTCGGCATATCGCCCCCAACAACAATCCGGGTCCTCATTTCACCCACCTCGGAAGGATGGAAGGCTGAGTCAACCCTGAGCCGGTGAGATTTGAACCGCCGAACTGCAGATAACAGTCAGCTGAAGTGGCCTGCAGTGCTGCATTTAACCACTGCGCCACCTCGGCTCTTTTTTGCAGTACTTGGGTGCCAAAATCAGCGGGTTGCTTTCCTTCCCTTCCGTGGAAGGGACTCCTCGAAAGATTGTTTTTAGTATTTATTAAACTTGTATGCCGCCCTACTCCCAGAGGGACTCAGGGACTCAGTTTTTGTTTGATATTTTTTATTATTTTTATTATTATTTATTTATTAAATTTATTATTTATTAAATTTATTATTTATTAAATTTATTATTTATTAAATTTATTCCATTATTCCAATGAGCCACGGTGGCACAGTGGTTTAGAGCGGTACTACAGGCTACTTCTGCTGACTGCCGGCTGCCTGCAATTTGGCAGTTCGAATCTCAGCAGGCTCTTCTTCCGTCCGAGGTGGGTCAAATGAGGACCCGGATTGTTGGGGGCAAGAGGCTGATTCTGTAAACCGCTTAGAGAGGGCTGTAAAAGCACTGGGAAGCGGGTATATAAGTCTTGAGTGCTGTTGCTATTTCTGTAGCCTCATTCTGTAGTAAATGGATGCTCGTCAGGTGCCAAGGCACAGAGACCCAGATAAGCACCTGCGCTCGCGAGCAGAAGCCGCTAATATTAACCACGTGTAAGAATGAGCACAGACACTCGCTGCAAAACATTGGTGGGCACAGACCACGGGGGGGGGGGGCTCAGTTGGACGAGGGGGGGATGCGGTCGGGGGCCGTTTCCCAGAAATGTTGCACAAGCGAAGCCATTCTTGGGACAGAAGAAAGTAACCGGGACGCTAACATACTCAAGGCAGGACCCCTAAATGAACAAGAGAAAGTGGTTAAAGGCCCCAAGTTAGAAAGCCCCCGAGTTCAAGTCTCCCCTCCTTGGCCATGAAAGCCAAGGCTGGGTGAGGTGAGGGAAGCCCCCCTCTTTCAGCCGGGGAAAGTGCCATCTATGCAAAGAAGCCGGAGAAGGATTGGGAAGCCTCTGCAAGCAACTCCCAACAGATCTCTGGATCTGTTACAGCAACGGTGTCCAAACTTGAGGACTTTAAAGACGTCTGGACTTCAACTCCCAGGATGCCTTGGCTGGCTGGGGAATTCTGGGAGTTGAGGTCCACACGTCTTTAAAGTTCTGAAGTTTGGACACCGTTGCTGTAACAGCCCCTGCGGTCATTTTTTTGAGTCAGAATTTTACTTTTTTAATTTGTCTATTTCGTCAAGCACGGATTACATAACAGGCATAAAAGAATGAATAGGTGAATAGGTGAAACGGATACGAGTCCAAGGGAATTTCAGACAAGCGTCCTGGCCAAACTCTGGATGGGCAAAGGGGCTTTTTTTATCTGCTTTTCTCTCTCCCCGCATCCCCCATTTCTGCCTTCCTGCCTTTTCCCTCTTCTCCCCCCCCCCCCACAACTTTTCCTGGTGGGCTTAAAGCAGCTTTGCTCGAACGTATAAGGGGAGGGAGGGGGGGCACTTCAACTCCCAGAATTCCTTTCGCCCGCAGGAAAGGCCGGTTGTTCAGAGCCAACCGGGATCCGCCTCCCTCTGGAAGCTCCGCCCAGCACATCTTAAGGCCGGGCGGGAGGGAGAACGGAGGGTGCTGCAGCCATCTTAAGTGGGGGCAGAGGATTCCTTATTGTTATCCTGGCCACAAAGTATCGCAATGAGAAGTCGCGCCCGGGAACCGCACAACGGGATTGACGAGCGGCGCTTCATCCCCGTGCCCCCTTCCACGGAAAGCCATTGAAATTCACTCCGGTGGAGAAGGAACGGCAGCAGGCCGCGCCCTTCTCCAAAATGGCCGCGGGTGCGTCACTCCGCTCGGCAAATGGCGGCTGCCTCCCGTGACGTCCACTTCCGGGAAGCAGTTGGGAGGGGGAGGCGGAAGCGGCGGCAGGAGCAGCGGCGCCTCCACGTGGGGCGGAGGGAGGCACCGGGCGAGGATGGCGGCGGCGGCGGCGGCGGCGGGCGAGGCGGGGAGCCGCGGGGAGGCCGCTCCCGCCGCCAGGAAGAAGGTGAGGCGCTGCTCCCGAGTCCTGCGCTGGCGGAGGGGCGGCTGCGGAGTTAGAGGGGCCGGTTGGGACCCCCGGAGGTCATCTAGTCCCACCCCGGGCGCCCCCCCCGCCCCACACTCCCCAGCCCCGCCTCCTCTGGGAAGGCTCCGGGGGGGGTGTAATGCGGACCCCCCCTCCTACTGCTCTCCCCCCCTCCCTCCCTCTCTTCGCAGGCCGGGCGGCCGCAGCGCTACTGGGACGGTGAGCATGGAGGGGCCGGAGGCGATGGGGCGGCCGCCCCTCCGAAGACCAAGAGGGCCCGGCGGCCGCGGAGGACGCAGAAGGCGGGCAAAAGGCGGATCTCGGGGGTGAGCGGAGGGGGGGAGGGGAGTAAGAGTGGGGGGGCAGCAGGAATCAGGGGGGAGGAGGGGAGGGGGTGAAGCTGACCCCCCCTCACCTGTGTTTTTTGCTTGCTCTTCCCCCCCCCGCCCTTTGCAGAGGGAGGACCCCTTCCCTGGAGCCCCTGACCCAGTGGGGCCGGAGAGAGCCAGGAAGTTCCAGAGAGGAGCCCCACAGCAGCTGGTGAGAAACACACACACACACACACAACCCCCTCTGGCCCAGCCCCCCCCCTTCCTCCCCCCACCCCTGACCCCCTTGTGCCGTCTCTCCCCCCCACCCCCCTTTGCAGGAGGCCGTGTCCAGTGAGCGCCTGAAGCACCGGCTGGCCTCCCAGGAGGAGAAGGCCCGAGCGGCCGCTCGCCAGGCAGCCCGGATGGAGCTGCTGCTGCTGGAGGAACCCGGGTGAGTCCGTCCCCCCACTCCCCCCTCCTGCACACACACACACAACCCATGGCCCCCATTGGGAGGTATTGGCCCGGTACATTACTTTAAAGCTTCGGTTGGATGAGGCCTGCAAGCTCCCTCCTCGGCCTGCAACTGTCCGTCCATGGATGTTTTCTCTCCCCCCCCCCAAGACCCCCGTGGGCCCCCAGGAGGCCAAAAGGTCCCCCCTCCCCCTGGACGGCCGATTCCTCCCAATTCCCTGGCTTTCTCCCTGGCTGCTCCGGAGGGGCGGAGGGGAAGGACGGGAGGTCTGGCAGCCTCTCTCTCTCCCCCCCCCCCTGCAGATGTGCTTTGGCCTCCCTAACATCTGCCAAGCTCCCCTCCCTCCCTTCCTGGCATCCCCGATGATTCCGGGCCTTCTCCTCTTCTGTGACACTTGATTGACGGGGTTGGCAGGCGGGGAGGGGGGGGGCCTCCTCACGGGCGCAGGGCCAGCCCGAAGGTGGTGGTGGTGGGGGGGAGTCATGTCTGTTTGCATTCAGATCCCATTTTAAGGGGGGGGGGCCCTGAAGTCATTTCCTTCTGTGGAGGCCTTTCAATTCGCCTTGAAAAGAGAATGACGGCTTTGTTGGAATGGTTTTCGCTTCACTCTTTTTTAAGGGGCGAAAAATGAGTCGTCTGTGTGTGTGTGTGTGCAACACTGGCCCCTCCATTACGCCCCCATTTCTCTTCTTGGCCGCCAGGTTCCTGGAGGGGGAGGGGGAGGAGGACACCTGCACCGTCTCCCAGGCCGAGATCGCTGCTGCCGTCGATCTGGCTGCCAGTGCAAAGGTGGGAAAGGAGGGGCGAGGGGGGGCTGTGCTCTGGGCTGGGGGGGGGTTACTGGTCTGGGGGGGAGCAATTTCATCACCACTCTGTCTTTCCCCCCCCTCCCTTTCTCCTCCCCCCCCCCCAGCATTTTGAGCTGCGCCTGGATCGTTTCGGCCCCTACCGGCTGAGTTACACGCGGAACGGCAGGTGAGGGAGGGGGCCTTGCGAAGGGCCTGGGACCACCGAGGTTGGGGGGCCCTCTGCGTCCTCCCCCCCCCACTCACCCCTACGTTGCTCCCACTCCAGGCATCTCCTCCTGGGGGGCCGCGGGGCCACGTGGCTGCCCTGGACTGGCAGACAAAGAGCCTGATGTGTGAGATCAACGTCATGGAGACCATCACCGACCTCACGTGAGTCCCCCTCCCCCCACATGGAGCCAGCTCTGGGCCTCCCCCCAGAGGGGGGAGGTTGGGGGGGAACTGAGGGAGAGCACAGAGCTCCCCCTCCCCCCCACAGCCCAGCAGGGGGCTTCAATCCCTCCCATGTTGGCTGCATAGCAGCGGCTCCCAAAAGTCACGTCTTTGTGAGTCTTTCAACCCACAACGGAGGCCTCCCTTCCCCCACCCACCCCCACCCGTGAAGGGGCTGTTGGAAGAAACGCCCACCTGGGTTCGGTTCCAAGTGGGGGGGGGGCAAAGACCCTGGAGACAAGGAGGCTGCTTGGAAAGAAGGTTTAATGGTGGGCAGGACCCCCTGAGCTCCTGAGTAGAAAAGGGGGAATCATCAGATGCTTCCGGATGTTGGGGGAAGAAGAAACAGAGAAAGTCCCTGGTTTTATGCCCTCTCTGAGGCCTTTGATCCTGCATTCTGATTGGTTGTCAGGCTCCCTTGGGGGGCCATGCAGGGGCAACTCTCTAGGCTGCGTTTTGAGTCCAAGCTTGGTTGAGCTTCTTCCCAGACGCCCAGTGGTGGGAGGGGTAAAGGATCTGGAGGGGGGAGGAGATCTTTGTTATGTAGAATAGACCCGCCCAGGCCTTTAGATGGCCCCGTTGACGAAGGCGGGGGCTCTTAAGAGTGAGCCCGCTTCCTGCCTAAAGACACGGAGGTGATATTTCCCGGGGTCTTTCGTTTTTCTGACTTCCTGCCCTGCCTGTTGCAGGTGGCTGCACACGGAGACCCTCTTTGCCGTGGCCCAGCGGAAGTGGCTTTACGTCTACGACCAGCAAGGCGTGGAGCTCAACTGCCTGAAGCGCTTCAACGGCGTCCAGCGCATGGAGTTCCTGCCCTACCACTTCCTGCTGGCCACAGCGGTGAGTGGGCCTCGGGGGGGGGCCTCGGCCGTCTCCCCCAAAGGGGCCGCTCCTGGGACCCCACCCCACCCCCGGCCCCTTGCCAAAGCCGTCAACCAGGGTCAGCTGGGCTGGAGAGCCCCGGAAAACGGGGGGGGGAGAGCATTTTTCTCCACCCCCCTCCCAGAACTGTTCTCCCCCTCCCCCCCCCACAGAGCGAGTCCGGCTTCCTGCAGTACCTGGACATCTCGGTGGGGAAGGAGGTGGCCACCATCTGCACCAAGGCTGGCCGGCTGGCGGTGATGGCCCAGAACCCCTCCAACGCCATCGTCCACCTGGGGCACAGCAACGGTGAGTGGGGGGGAGGGGAGGGATGTGGGGGGGGGTCTCCCTGCCCACGTCTGGAGCGCCTCCGCCCACTGTTCCCCCTTCCCTCCGCTGCTGCAGGGACGGTGACCCTCTGGAGCCCCAGCGCCAAAGCCCCCCTGGCCCGGATGCTGTGCCACCAGGGGGCCGTGAGGGCCGTGGCCATCGACCCCTCCGGGAGGTGAGCAGGCAACTGGCCTGAGGGGTGGGGGGGTGGGGGCGGGGGGCATGCAGAGCGTAGAAGGGGCCCTCCTTGCTTTCTCCCGCAGCTACATGGCCACCTCGGGGCTGGACCACAAGCTCCACATCTACGACCTCCGGGCGTATCGGCGCCTCCACTCTCTGCTGCTGCCCTGTGGGGCTGGGCTGCTGGACTTCAGCCAGCGGGGGCTCTTGGGGGCCGCCTGCCAGGAGGTGGTGCAGGTGAGTGACCTTGCGGGAAGAGCCTGGCCCTCCCACCCCCACACTGGCCTGGCCTCTCCTGAGCTGCCCCCCTCTCCCCCCCCCTCCCCAGGTGTACAAGGACGTCTCGGTCGGCCCGCCCCAGAAGCCCTACCTGTGCCACAGGCTGCCCGGCCCCTCCCACGGCCTCCGCTTCTGCCCCTTCGAGGACGTGCTGGGCGTGGGGCATCAGCAGGGCTTGGCCAGCCTTCTGGTCCCAGGTAAAGGGGGGGAGGGGGGCAGTGGCCATCCAGGGCAGAGGGGGGGTGGGTAGAAGGGAGTGGGGATGGGCCACCCTGTTTTGGGAGAGGACACCTCCCTCCGCCCTGTCGCCCTGCAGGCGCTGGGGAGCCCAACTTCGACGCCTTGGAGAACAATCCCTTCCGCAGCCGCCGGCAGAGGCAGGAGTGGGAGGTGAAAGCTTTCCTGGAGAAGGTGAGCCCCCTGCCCCTCCCTTTCCCTCCCCAGCCCCCTCCCCAGGGGCCCCACGGGTGGGAGAGGGAGCTCTGGGGGAGGAGCCCCCCCCCCCGGCTTCCCCTCACGGCCGGTTCTTCTCCCCAGATCCCATCGGAGCTGATCAGCCTGGACCCCACGGAGCTGGGCCGGGTGGACCCCATTTCCTCCGAGCAGCAGCGCAAGGAGCGGGCGGAGAGGCTGGTACGTGTGGGCACCGATGGGGGGAGGAGGAGGAGGAGGAGGCAGCTCAGGATGCGGCGGAGAGGAGGCTGACTCCCTGCCCCCTCCCCGCAGGGCTACGACCCGGAGGCCAAGGAGCCCTTCTCCCCTCGGAGGAAGCTGAAGGGCCGGGACTCGGCAGGCAGCCGGCTGAAGCGGAGGAAGAAGGTGGCCGCCGAGGAACAGCGGGTGAGTCTCCCCCTCCCTGGACCCTCCCCCTCCCCCTCCTCCCCCAGCCCTGGTTTCTTTTTTTTAATTAAAAGGTTTTGTTTTTTTCAAAACAGACGCAACACACACAAAAAACCCTCTTTCTTTACATACTGTAGAAAGTGTTGGTTACAAAAAAATTCATGCGTTTCTTTCACAGTCACTCAGGATTCATATTAATTCTAGTATTTTAAATCAAACATACTTGTGCATATTACCATCATCCTACCCCCCCATTCTCGTTTGACTATAATTGTTTAAACGTCCTTCATCATAAAACATACCAAAACTCAAGACGTAACCACGTACTGGCATCTCGTCTGCTATTTCTAGTATCCCAATAACACTGTTCCTTACGGCCTGTTCTAGCTGAACATCAATAACATTTAGTAACAAAGGTTTCTAATCTTCCTTTCCAAATCACTGTTTACAATTTACATCCAATTTCCCCATATTGTACCCATACCTATATGCACATTGTTATCATTATCTCTCCTTTGTTATCATAATTTAGTTCTTTTTTTATTAATCTTTATGTGAAACCAAAGCATTTCTCATCTTCCTTTCATAGGTACCGTTCAATTTTCATATCCAATTACTACTTGTTATACCAATACATATGGTATATACATTATCATCATTTTCAATTATTTAACCACATCTATTGTCACTCAATTTCACTAGGTCCAACTAGTTTTAGATTAAACTCTTTCATCTATCAGCCTGTATCTCTTTGCAGTAGCGAAACAGTCTCATGTCTTCTGCCATTTGCAGCATCAGTCCTCTTAATCGTCTCCTTAATCAAGTTTATATGGACTCTTCTTTGCAACTCCTTGTTTATTGATTCTCTCATGTAATTTCGATGCCCTTCTTTTTCCTTAATCAGCTTGTCTTTAATTGTCAGGGTTGTTATCGATGGTATTACTAATAAAATTTCTCCCTTTAAATCCATAAGTTCTTTTATTTTTTTCTTCTTCTGTGTCTTGCCATCTAGGGTAGGGTTCCCATCCATCTGGTTCCCCTTTCCATATTCTACTTTTTCCATTTCCAGACAGAAACCATTCACCACAGATGTTAGCAAATTTGATTTCTTTGTAGTCATTTTTCTCTTTATTGCTTGGCACTGCCCTCTATTTATCCCATTTGATAAGCATCTCCATCCTTTTCATCATATTTTTCTGTTAGGTGCTCTAATTTTTCAAACCTTTTCACAAATGTGTCTGATGGTTTCTGTATTGCAAACATTATCTCTTGCAAGCTGACAGTTTCTCTCTATTGTTGGAAATAAGCCATTGTTTCCAGCTGTAGAAAACACTGCTGCTCTGACTTGGAAGATTTTTACAAGGTTACACCAAAGTTCACCATCAGATCCCTGGTTAAGGATGTTCTTCAAAGGAACATTTGTATAAAAACAAATGGTGCTTCTTATCACTTTCTATAAACAAACTGTGAGACTTTAAAGTTCCAGACCAGGATGATCAGTAGTGAAAGTAAAAGTATTTTGTTTTCAATACACAAGTGAGTAGCAGTGTTATATCTCTCCCTTTGTTGTTACCATTGTTGCAATTCTCTTTGTTCTTTTTGTATCTCTTAATATTCCAAGTTTAAAAAAAACAGTCAAATTCTTACATGAAATAGAGAAGAAAGAGTAAAAGACGCACGTGATTAATAAGGAGAAATTTGGTCCGTAGGTTGTGAAAATAATAGTAAAAATTATAGAAGAAAACTTGATCCATTCATTTCAAACGGTTTACATAAATTCCATCCATGAAAACAATGTTTAAAAATTAAGATAACACACTGACCAAAACCATCCAAAGCTTAATTCTGCCACTTATTTCTTTTATTCTTAGATTTAAATTAGCTTTTAAGTTTTTTATAGGCAGTCTCTTTTAGAACGGGTAAAAATTCCTCACCAGCTGTAAACACTTTCTCTTCCGTTTCCTCCCATTTTGGAGCTGGTCAGCCTAGAGGCTGGACTTTTAAGGCCAGCTGAGAGACTTTCTCCTGGATCAATCAGGGACTTTGCGATGCCCCCGTGATCAGCAGAACGTCGTCTTCCCGTTCACCCGTCTCTACGGGACGGTTGAGGTCCGATTGCACCACCCAGCCATAAAAGTATTGGCGGCGATCTCGGAGCATCGAGATCGGGCGACCGTTTCGTAGCGACGTGGGCTCCTCCTTTTTCCTCCCCCAGTCCTGTTGAGCCACAATGGGGCTGCCAAAGGTTTGCTTTTAATACATCACCAAGCGCACACAAGAACACGGTGGCCTTTGAGTTGAATTGAATTTATTGAATTTCTATGCCACCCTTTTCCCCAAAGGGGGCTCGGGGCGGCTTACAATCCAAGTCAAGGGGGGGGGCGTATAAATAAGGAATAAAAAAGACGAACAGAACAATACACAATGTAAAAACACACAACAACCATACCATTCGAGGAGGGGGGGGGCAAAAGCTCTTTAGCCCCAGGCCTGTCGGAACAGCCAGGTTTTAAAGGCTTTGCGGGAGGCCTGGAGGGTGGTGAGGGTTCGAATCTCCACGGGGAGTTCGTTCCAGAGGGCCGGAGTTAGCAGCACATTCACCGGGTTGGGCCCCGGCTCTTGTGGGGACGGGAGGGCGGCGGAGTTTGTGCCAGTTCCTGCTCACGCCCACCCACCTTCCTCCTCCCGGCAGGCCCTGGTCCGGAAGAGCTTGGCTGCCAAGGCAGAGGGGCAGCCAGCCGTCCCCAAGACCAAACTCCCCGCGGCCCACAGCTCGGCGCTGGATCGCTTCCGGAAATAGCGGGCAGAGGACTCTGGCGTCCCTGCCACACGCAGGACGGTGGCTGTGGGCGGCTGCGGCTCTGGACACCGGCCGTGCGCTGGACAGCTGGGCCCCATGGACCTTCCCCAAGACTCCTCGGGGGGCTTTTTGGGACTCTGGACCTTTGCCTGAATACAGACTTGTGATTGGTTGACCTGCGTCATCTCTCTGGGCAGGGAGGAGCAGTTGGCAAAGAAGGGGGGCTCTCCAGGGGTGCATGAAGCGTCCTTGGGATGAGGGGGGCAGAGAAGCAACCCCCCCAAAAAAAATACGCCCATTGGGTTCTGCAGGGGGCTTCCTGTCACACAGGACCCCCACCCACCCCCAGGTAAAGGGCTGCAGCCCCCTCCCCCCCAACTCCAGGGGCCCCTGGGAAAGTGCAGGGCTCCTCCTGGGCCCCCCAGAGCCTGAACTCCCCGCTGAGGGCAAAGTTGCTGCCTTCACAGCCCCCGTTCCAGCTGGCAGGAGGGTCCCGCAGCCTCGCTGCTCTCCAAGCCCCTCCAGACGCCCCTCAGGTCTGTGGGGCAGCTTCTCCCCGGCGGCTGCCGCATAAGGTCCTCTCGGAGTCCGTCGCTCGCTCAGCGGGGAAGGGCCGCCGGGAAGACCGATGAGCGGGAGGCGCCCTGCTCCGTCCTCCGCCGAAGGGACGCAGCCTTCCGAGGGGAGCCGGCTCCCGCGGTCGGCTCTCCTCCGTCGTCGCCGGCCAGCCAGCTGATGGCCTTGCAGCGGGCCAGCCCGAGGAGCCGGTGCCAGGCGGAGCAGGGGAGCTGGGCCTGGGCGGCCATGGCCAGCATCTGGGCGGGCGTGACGCGGTGGGCGCTGTAGAGAACCTCCCGGTAGCAGCAGGGGTCGGGCGGGAAGCGGGCGGAGCCGGCCATGCGGGCCAGGTGGCGCGGGAAGAGCCCGGCGCGGCGGGCGCAGAGCCCCACGAAGACGTCCTCCAGGGGCACCAGCGGCAGGTGGCGGGCGGCGGCCAGGACGGCGGCGGCGGCGGGGCCGGAGAGGACGTAGGCGGTGCCGCTGCAGTAGGGCGGGAAGGCGGGCTCCGGGTAGAGCGCGGCGGGCACGTAGTGGCGGCTGGCGGGGTCGCGGCTGGGCAGGACCCTCCAGTGGACGCGGCCCAGGTAGAGGCGCTCGGCGGCGTCCAGCGTCCGCAGGTGGCGGCCCAGCGCCGGCAGGTTGAGGAAGACGTCGTCGTCGGCCTTGAGCACGAAGCGGGCGGCGGGGCAGCGGGCGGCGGCCCAGCCCAGCAGCGCCAGCGTCTTCAGCGTCAGGTTGGCGTAGGTGTCGGCGAAGCGGCCCTGCAGGAGGTCCCCGCGCTCGGCCGCCTCCCGCTCCAGCGCCGCCTGCAGCGCCGCCTCCTCCTCCTCCTCCTCCTCCTCCGCGGGCAGCCCCACCACGAAGACGGTGCGCACCGCCAGCCCGCCCGCCTCCCGCGCCGACCCCCAGCTCGCCCGCACCGCCGCCCGCCGCGCCGCGTGCCCGGCAGCGCTGGCCACCAGCACCAGCAGCCCCGGCGCTTCGGCCGCCGCGCAGGCCGGCGGGGAGAGCGCGAAGGCGGCGGCGGGCGGCGGCGGGCGGGCGGCGGTGGGCGCGAGAGGCTGGCGGCGCAGCAGGAGGGGCAGCGAGCGCGAGAGAAGCTCCTCGTAGCCGCCGCCCACCAGGAAGCTCAGCGCCGACAGCAGCGCCAGGCAGCCCAAGAGCCACCGCAGCGGGCGGGCCAAGCGGCGCGGGCAGCGTCTGGGGAAGGGCGGCGCGGCAGACATCGGGGCGCTGGGAGAGCCTGCAAGAGAGGGAAGAAGAGCGTCAGCCCCGCCGCCGCCGCAGCAGCGCTACGGCCGCCCCCGCTGCCTCCCCCACCCCACCCCTCCGGCAGCCTCCCAGGCGCTCCCGGCCACGGGCGCCTCGCGAGACCGGCCGGAGGAAGGGGGGGCGGCGGCGGCGGCGGCATTCTTCCCTCCCTCCCGCCTCCCTCCTTCGCCAGAGGCGGCGGCGTCTCGCCGGCCCAACCGACCTTGCCGGGGGACGATGCGGCGCTCGCTCGTTCAGGGTCCGGCCCGCCTCCCTCCGGCCGAGAGCAGCCCTCCCGCCGCCCTGCTAAAGGGGCTCTGCGCAGCCGCTCAACCGAAGGTCTTGGCCAAGAGGCGGGGAGGCCGTCCGAGGAGAAGGGCCTGGAGGCGGGAAGGAAGGGGGGAGAGACTCCCAGGGCCAGAGGGAGCCCGCAGCAGCCCAGATCCCGGGAAAGGAGGCCTGGGACCCCTGTCCCTCCTCCTCCTCCTCTCTCGGTTCCACCCAGACCGGCTGGGCGTCCTTGCCTGGGCCTCGGCTAGCCCGAGTGGGGCCTTCCCACCCAGCTCGGCCCCTTCAGGGGACATCCGGCCCCCTGTCAAGGCAGCTGCTCAGGGCCGGCTCCTCCACCAGCACCAGGAAGCTCCTTCGGCCCCCAGACCCTGCCTGCTTGTCCTGGAGCCTGGCTCTCCTGGGCTTCCTCCGCCACACGTTCGGGCAGGACCCAGGGACCTGAGGGGGGGGACCAGGCCTGAAGGCTGGGAGTTCAGCCGGCCACCAGCAGTGGCTGCTCAGGGTCCTCTGGAGATGATGGCAGCTGACTATCACACTTGCTGTCTTCTGCGGGGACGCTGCTGCCTTTCGGGGTGGATGGGGCCCTGGCTGAAGCGGGGGAACCTTTGGTTCCTGCTGGGTAACCCCCCTTTTCCCTCCTCCTCCTCCAGGTGCCGCAGGGTCTTGTGGGTATTTCCCCTTGGAGGGGCTGCTTGTCTCAGCAGAGAGGCCTCCGACCCATGGATGTCTCTGCCCCTCCTTCCGAAGTGCCCCCCTCCCTGTGCCAGCTGAGCCCTCCCTGCTGGCTGCAGCAGAGGCCGCCTGCCCCCACCCATCCCCCGAGTCTGGGAGCCCTTAGGAGAGACCCCGCAGGAGGGGGGGGGTCCCCAAAAGGAGGGAAGGTCATGTTTCACCAGCAACTGAGTGGGAACATGGGATAAACAGACCTCCCACAACAGACACAGAGAGACAACCGACCTCCACATGCTGTGCAAGAAGGACAACCGACAGGCCTAAGGTTAACCCCAGGCCAACAGCCAAGAGGTAGACAACACCCCGCAGTCAATCTCACCAGGCAGCTCAGGAAGCGCCTTGAGGGCTCCTTCCGCTCAGCCCTTAGCTACAAAGGTTTTCCTTTACCCGGCAACTGGCAAACTCCGGCCGAGCCGCTCGCTCGGTTCTCTGTGCTCAGCTGGGTTGTCCCGGGGGGGGGGAGGGGGAGAGAGAGAGATGCCCCCGGACTCCCATTGGGTGCTGCTTCTGATGCCGGAGGCTGGAAGCCTCTTAAGGTTTTGGCACTTGAGAGACCGCCTCCTGCCAATTACCTCCCTGCGACCTATTAGATCACACAGATTAGGCCTCCTCCGAGTTCCATCCGCCAGTCAGTGCCGACTGGCAACTACGCGGAGGAGAGCCTTCTCAGTAGTAGCTCCGACCCTTTGGAACGATCTCCCCGTGGAGATTCGCACCCTCACCACCCTCCAGACCTTCCGTGCAGCCCTCAAGATCTGGCTATCCCGTCAGGCCTGGGGTTAAAGATCGGGATCCGTCCCCTCCCGAATGGTGAATGTTGCTTCTATTTTTAATTATATATTGTTTTATATGTCATTGTGTGTATTCCCTACCCCATAAGTTGTAAGCCGCCCTGAGTCCCCTCAGGGAAAAGGGCGGCCTATAAATAAACTTATCATATCACCAGGTGTGGCTGAGCCATTCTGCCTTTTCTGGGGCCGTTTTGGGCACCCAGGAGGGCCACCAAGGAGGGAGAAGGTGGCCGGGAGGCAGGCAGGGCTGCTGAGATGCCACTTGAGGGCAGGAACCAGAAGGTGGGCAAGTCTATCCCTGGCTCTGCCCTCCCAGAGCGTGCCCACTGCCCACTGGAAGAGGAGGAGGAGGGGGGCAGGTATCCCCGAGGTGGGCTGGAGGGAAGTCCCCTGCTCCCTCCTCCCTCCCAGCTGGGGGCCTTTCGGGGCGCAGGAAAACCTTTCCACCACCGCCGGAGAGGAGAAAAATCTCCCTTCCTTGCTTCTGCCCACACTTTGGTGCTGAGGTGGTGCAGGGGTGAAATCCAGCGGGTTCTGGAGATCCAGTAGCAGAAATGTTTAGTTTGGAGAACCGGCAAATGCCACCTCTGGCCGGGGGTGGGAATGGGGGGGGAGTTTGCAGCGCCCTTCCCCTGCCACACCTACCACAGCCCACGCTGTTAAAACATCCTCACCCTGTGACTAATTCTGATTTCCTTTCGTACAGAGAAACAGGAAGTTGCCCTTTTTTTAAATTGTGAACTAAGTGGAATTTCTACCCCGTTTCCCAGAAATAAGCCCCTCCCTGGAAAACAGGCCCATTCGGGCTTTTGAGCACTTGTGCTAAAATAAGGCCTCCCCTCCCAGAAAATATCGCAACCCAGCAGCAGCACTGCAGGCCACTTCAGCTGACTGTTATCTGCAGTTCAGCGGTTCTAATCTCACCGGCTCAGGGTTGACTCAGCCCTTCCATCCTTCCGAGTGAAATGAGGACCCAGATTGTTGTTGGGGGCGATATGGCGACTCTCTGTAAACCGCTGAGAGAGGGCTGGAAGCTCTATGAAGCGGTATATAAGCCTAACTGCTATTGCTATTTTTTAAATAGTTTTTTTTAAAACGAAACTTAGGGAGAGAAGCACTTAAAACTAAGGAAACTTCCCTAACTATGAGAATAATTAATGAATGAGATGATTGTCTCCAGAAGCTGTGGGTGGTTCATATTTGGAAGTTTTAAAGAAGAAATCGGACAAATTTCTTAGAAATTAGTTTAGTTGAGTTTATTTATAGGCCGCCCTTTTCCCTAAGGGGACTCAGGGCGGCTAACAACTTGTATGGGAAGGGAAGACATACAATGACATAAAGACACAATGTAAAGTTAAAATCAAGCAACATTCAACCCAACATTTGGGTGGGGGCGGATTATACTCTTTACCCCCAGGCCTGTTGGAACAGCCAGATCTTAAGGGCTGTGCGGAAGGCCTGGAGGGTGGTGAGGGTACGAATCTCCACGGGGAGATCGTTCCAAAGGGTCGGAGCTGCTACTGAGAAGGCTCTCCTCCGGGTAGTCGCCAGCCGGCACTGACTGGCGGATGGCACTCGGAGGAGGCCTAATCTGTGGGATCTTATGGGTCGAGAGGAGGTGATTGGCAGGAGGTGGTCTCCCAAGTACGCAGATCCACTACATGAATAGAGTTTTCTGCTTCAGTAGGAGGTTGGACTAGAGGACCTCCAAGGTCCCATCCAACCCTCAGAGTCTCTCTGTGTCGTGACTCAGCGATCTTCCTTTCTCTGGATTTACCCTCCACAATGCCTCTGAGGGCATTCTGGTTAAAGGAACAGCCCTATGGAGGTATATAGGCTCCAATTAAACGGTGTGTCTTTGGGACTCCTTGCCACTGCAGAAGTGGTGATGAATTCCTGCTTAAGGTGTGTGCTCCGTTTCTCTTCCTTTTCCTTGCAGCCAAGGAGTGGGAGGGAAACCTCTACGGGGAACAAATTTGGTCTCATGGTTACGGCTACAAGGCTGGAGAACCCCGAGTTCAAGTCTCTGAAAGCAAAGGTTTCGGATGAACTATTTTGGCTCAGGGGAGGGCAACCCTTCGTCTTCCCAGCTATCCTGTCTGTGAGGCCTGCAGCCATTTTCCCTTTGGGGTCTTTGGACTGACACACACACACGGTTCTACTATTCTGCTAGGCGTTTTCTATGGTGGGGAAGTGGGAGGGGGGGGGGATTGTATTCCTTTAACGTGATATGTAGCCAAAATAAAATTCTTCTCTAGAAAGCCAAGGCCGCCCTTCCTCTCTGCACCTCTGCGCCTGACCGGAACTGGATGGGTGGAACCGGGTGGGGGAAACCGGGAAGCCTTCAGATTCAGGGTTTTCCCAGATGTGCCCACGTGGCTCTCTTCATCAATGGGAACTTTTGGGCAATCCTTTTTGCCTCGGGCTCTGATTTAATTTTGGATGCTACTTGGAACCTGTGATGAATATTATCCTCCGCCTGACACAAAAGGCATTAAAGGGGAAGGTTCCCCTCGCACATGTGTGCTAGTCATTCCCGACTCTAGGGGGCAGTGCCCACCTCCCGTTCCAAAGCCGAAGAGCCAGCGCTGCCCCAGAGTGTCTCTGTGGTCGTGGGGCTGGCATGACTCAATGCCGAAGGCGCACCGAACGGTAACGCTGTTACCTCCCCATCAAAGGTGGTTCCTATTTTTCTACTTGCATTTCTTACCTGCTTTCGAGCTGCTAGGTTGGCAGAAGCTGGGACAAGTCACGGGAGCTCGCTCCGTTATGTGGCGCTAGGGATTTGAACCACGGAACTGCCGACCTTTCTGACTGACAAGCTCAGCATCTTAGCCACTGAGCCACCACATCCCTGTTGCAAAGGCATTGCCACGAAATGTTAATCAGTGAAGCCTCGCAGCTTTACCGTTTAAAATCCTGAATGGGTTATTTGCAACATGTTTACTATAGAGCCTCCCTGGACAAGTATAATCTATCTGGCCCAGGACAAAAATGATATTTTTCCTCTTTTTTTTCCTTTCCTCCACTTTTAGCTGTGGAAGCAAATACATTCTCATGTAGCTTCCCAGCTTTGTAAGATGTTATTCTGGGAAATATCAAGAAATTGGAAAGTAACTTTGTGGCGGCGAAAGGATTGAAGTTATAGCAAATATACAATTATCAAACAACAAAAAAGGCCCTTAAGGAAACACTGTGGTTATCACAAAATACTGCAAGAAGAGCAGACTTATATACCGCTTTACAGCTCTAAGCGGTTTGCAGAATCGGCCTCCTGCAATCCCAGCCATCTGGCTCCGCATTTGACCTTGGCCTCTGAAGGCAGGAAGGAAGGAAGGAAGGAAGGAAGGAAGGCTGAGTCAAACCTGAGCCTAGTGAGATTTGAACCGCTGAACCGCAGCTAACAGCCAGGTGAAGTGGCCTGCAGTGCTGCGCTGTACCGCTGCGCCACCTCGGCTCTTGAATAGTGGTTTTTAAAAAAGAATTGCACGAGGGGAGTCCCTGGGGAGCTAAAGCATCGGTAGAAACCTCTTTGGAATCCTGTGCTGCCCTTGGGATCAATGCGTAGGATAGCAATAGCAATAGCAGTAGACTTATATACCGCTTCATAGGGCTTTCAGCCCTCTCTAAGCAGTTTACAGAGTCAGCATATTGCCCCCAACAACAATCCGGGTCCTCATTTTACCCACCTCGGAAGGATGGAAGGCTGAGTCAACCCTGAGCCGGTGAGATTTGAACCGCCGAACTGCAGAACTGCAGTCAGCTGAAGTAGCCTGCAGTGCTGCACTCTAACCACTGCGCCACCTCGGCTCTAGGAGATTGTGGAAGCCTTTGACAGAGGAACTCATTCCACTGGGAGGGTCTTTCAAAGAAGAACGGATTCGGTGGGAAGGCTGCACGCACCCCGGCCGGCACCCTTTAAAGTTCTGGAAAGTAAAACGAAGGAGCCAAACTTTGAAAAACGAGTTAATATTAGGAAACGAGGGACATTGTATCCTGGGGCCAGAGGTCAAGCGCTCAGCATCCACCCTTATTTAAAATTTAAAAAAATATTTTTATTACACAGACAGTACATACAGACAACGATAAAAGCATCCACCCTTAAGCATTTGCAGAGAGAGAGAGAGAGAGAGAGAGAGAGAGAGAGAGAGAGAGAGAGAGAGAGTCCTGATCCAATCGTGGGAACGAATCCCATCTACCACCTGGGTGGGAAGGTCTTTTCCAAATGCTGCTGAGCCCCAAAACCGCTGTGGGGGCTGCTGAAAAGACGACTGGACGCCCCACACCAGGTTGAAGAAACCAGCCGATGCTCCAGAAGAAGAACGGAGAGTGGAAACCCTCAGTTGAACCTCTTCAGCTGAGAATAACAAAACAAGAAAGGATACGTTGGCTTCTAGGGGTGCAGGACACCTGGCAAGGGACAACCTTGTCTGGACTCTAAGCCACAGGTGGACAGTAGTTGGGCAACAATGTATTGACCCATTACTGTTGGAGCATAAGTGTAGGCATGCATAGCTATGCTGGAACACGGATACAACAGCAGTAATCATTCACCATAAGGGCAGAGGTCACAACCTGTTAGCTCTCAGCACTAAGTAGGGGTCAAAAGTTTGCATGCTAGTAAAAGATTTATTTGCTGACTATGGGCATTCTCTAGGGTCAGAGGTCTACATGGAAGTAAATGAGTTACCATATACCATAGACTTGTACAACCATGATTGGTCCACATAGACCATGTGACTCCACCCTTTCCTTGTGTATGCTCAATAAAAGAGGCCTCCGGACTCTGTTCCGGGTCGTCTCATCCCGAGAAAGACCTGCCTCCGAGTCTTCCTTCATCATTGGCCTCATGGGCGACCCAAGGAGAAATCGCATCTGGTGACCCCGACGTGATCCGTGTTGCCCACCTCATCTCACCCCCAGGCTGGGAGAAGCCTCGCACCCAGGGACGGCCGTCGGCGAACGGAGCTCCCTCTCATTTCGTGAGTATGGGGTCGGGTTTCTCGAAGGAACAGGTAGCACACCTTCATGAACTTCGGGATATCTGTAAATCTTCTAGTGTAATTATTCAAGCGACGGGCAAGTCGCTTCCCGTTCCCCCTCGAAAACATTTAATTGACTTATTATGTCAAAAATCACTGTCCAATATACCCGGAAAAAGGGGTCTTTAAAGCTCTCCTTATGGATAAAATTGGGCGCCTACTTCCATGAGGAACCCCGAGCCCCTCCGGGCGTTTTAACAACATGGCGTTTGCTTATCAAATGCCTCCAAATTCACGAGGAGGGTCTGGTCACGATCACAGAGGCTGCGAAGCCTTTGCCGCCCCCCCTTACCCCCCGCGGCCCCGCCGCCATACGAGGGCCCTGAGATTCATTTTGTGCCAACCGCCCCAGAAAATCCCTCTCCCCCTCCGCCATCGCTAGGTTGCCCTATGCCTTGGCGGAGCGCTTTTGCCGCTGCTTTGGAAACGGCACAACAAGAAGGGGAAATGGATCTGGCTCAGCATTGCCTCCCTGTTGAGTACACACCTAAGCAGGCTAATCCACAGGGGCCCCAGGTCCCGGTTTACAAATCCATTTCTTTTAAAACCGTTAAGGAAATTAAAAACACCGTTTCTCTGTATGGCGTGCAATCCCCGTACACCAGGGGTTTAGTTAGAAGTCTGTTGACTGCCTCCCCTCCCCCATGGTGCTAGCAGATTGGCAATTGCTATTTGGCATGATACTCACTCCTTCTCAATACGCTGTATGGAATTCTGAATACTACAGGGAGGTTAACGAAATTGTAGCAAGAGACGCTCTCCACTGTTCCCTCTAAGGTGCGCGGCTGCGCGGCCGCGCACATGGCAAGAAAACACCGCGCAGGACTTTTCAACTCCCGCGCAGTGATTTCCACAGGCTCCGGGAAGCTGGGGAGGAGATGCTTTGCAGGCCGGACTAACTGCTGCTGCCTCCTCCTCCTCTAACAGCACCGCCGGATTTGCTGCCCGGCGCTGCGGCTTTGAGGAGCCTTTGAGGCTACAGGAACCAGTAGGAAGGCGGCGGAGGGGCGGGAGCAGGGAAAAAAAGCCCCGATAAGCCTGAGGGAGATAGGGAAGTAGGCATTAACAGTAAGTTTCTAAAGGGTAACTCAGCACGAAGGAAGCCGAGGGAAGGAAGCCGTTTTCTAGCTGATTGACAGGGAGGCTGTTCCCTCCTGGATCAAAGTTACTGAGGAGAGAAGCGGCGGCAGCAACCAACTCTCAAACACGTGGAAACCCACGCCGGATATGCACATGTTGTCTGAATGCAGCCTCCGCGCTCAAGGTTTTTTTTCTCAGGAAGGGGGAGTCGAGCTGGTGCTCTCTGCAGATTTTATTTGATTTTAGAAAAAGAAAATAAAGGCTTCTTGGTCCACCTGGACCGGAAAGTCAAAATCCAGAAAATTAACCTTGTTTAGGAAAGTTTTGCACTGATGGAAAAATAGTGTTTTCCAGTGAAAGTTTTTCCCCTACTTTTCCTTGTTTGCTTTTTTGGCCTCTATTCCTTCTCTACTCTCCTCTTTTCTTTCTTCCTTTTTTCTTCCTTTTTTCTTTCCTTCCTTCCTTCCTTCTTTCTTCCTTTCCTCTTTCTTTTTTCTGCCTCTTTTTCTTATCCTCCCACCCTCCTCTCCCCTTTCTTTTTCTCTTTCTCCTCTTTACTTTTTTGTCTCTCCCTCTGTCTCTCCCTCTCTCTCCCTCTCCCTTCTTTCCTTCCTCCCTTCCTTCCTCTCCCCTCTTTGTTTGCTTCTTTAAGTGCTCCAATTGCTAATCTACATCAGTTGGTAATTTATTCATAACTTGCTAATATCACTGCAGACTATTGGATAGTAAGGGGGAAAGTATAGTCCTCAACTTACAACAGTTCACTTAATGACTAAAGCTACATCAGCACTGAAAAAAAGTGAATGACAGCTGTTCTTCACACATGATCATTGCAGCATCCCCATGGTCATAGGATCAAAATTTGGATCTTTGGCAACTGCCTCATATTTATGACGGTTGCGGTGTCCTGGGGTCACCTTTTGCAACCATCTGCCAAGGAAAGTCAGTAGGAAAGTCAGACTGACTTAACAACCAGGTTACTGATTTAACCGCAGTGAATCACTTAACTGTAGCAAGAAAGGTTGTAAAATGGGGCAAAACTCACTTAACAAATGTCTCATTTAGCAATAGAAACTTTGGCCTCAATTATGGTCGTAGACTGAGGACTACCTCTATAGGGAGATTTCTTTACTTAATGGATATTTACATGGTAGAATTGAGTTTCAAAGAACACTAATTTCGTTGTCTTGGGTGACATCTGTGAAAAAAATCCAGGTGCTCAGGTATGAAAATGTGCTGCTCAAACACTATACTTTTCCGCTCACACTGAAAAAAAATTAGAGGGAACATTGGTGCTCTCCCGCAAAATGTGACCGCGGGGCATCTTAGGGCGGATGCCGGTTTTGATACCGGTCCCTTACAAGCTACCGCCCCTCGTGAAGCTCTGGACTTGGTGGGGGAAGCTGCGGCCGCTGCCTTTGAGAAGGTGGACGACGTAGGCAGCCCCACGGAGTCTTTCTCAAAAATAATGCAGGGTCCAAACGAACCGTACCCGGAGTTCATTGACAGGTTGCAAAAGTCATTGACCCGACTGACAACGTAGAGGCCCGAGCTGAGTTGATGTTGAAATTGGCCATGGAAAACGCTAACTGTGACTGTCAGGGAGTCCTCCGACCCATTGCCGCCAACCCTGCTTCCACCCTGGCCGACTTTATCAAAGCACGCCAGGTGGTTGGGACCCAGGCGTACCAAATGGAGGATCTTGCGGCAGCATTGCAAACAACGAGCAGGAACGGAAACTGCTTCAATTGTGGGAAGCCCGGCCACTTCTGTAGTCAGTGCCGAGCGCCATGTCAACAACAAAACCCCACGGCCAGGGCGGCGGGTGCTCGCCGTGACGAAGGAACTAAACCCAGAACGGTCTGCCCCCGATGCCAAAAGGGTTACCATTGGGCGAATCAATGCCGATCCAATCCAATACCAAGCGCGGACCAGGGAAACTAGATGTGGGGCTCTCAGCTAGCCCCACTACAAAGGCTGAAGCCACTCCACAGCGAATACCCCTAAAGGCCTCTGAAACGATCTCTGTCAGTCTGCCGGGTCATAATTATTTCCTGCCTCTACGCTCTGATTCTCCGCTGCCTTTGCTACCTCTTTTGGTTTTCCGCGATAGGGACTTCGTTACTCAGAGCATTTTGGCTTCCCCTTTTCTAACCGACCCAAAGGATCTTACCTCCATCGGGTTTATCTTTACTATTAACGCTCCTTTTAGTATTTCGGCGGGCCAGTTGGTTGCTCATGCTATCTCTATCATCCCGGCTATGCAATACCCTAACCCGGAGCTTTTTGCTATTGAACAGACCGTAAAAGCGGCTAAGCCATATGCTACCTTCTTGCTTAATGGCCGACCATTTACTGGCCTGCTTGACACGGGAGCGGATGTTGCCTGCGGACTGGGACACTGAACCTTCCCCCCCCCGGTGAAAGGGGTGGGGGGATCCCAGCCCGCCCGCACCAGCCGCCATTGGCTCACTGTGTCCTCTGCTAACACCTCCTCTGTAATCTATCTTAAACCTGTTGTTCTGCCTCTCCGTGTCAACCTGTGAGGACGAGACCTGATGTCTCGGTTGACTGCCACCCTCACTATTGAATGACTCTGCCTCCTCCTCTACGCCTTACCCTTACCTCTTCAACAGCAGTCTGGGTAGATCAATGGCCGATGCCCTTGGAAAAATCGCACGCCTTAAAAATCCTCGTTCAGGAACAATTACAGGCAGGGCACTTGGGACCCTCCATCAGTCCGTATAACACTCCGGTATTTGTGCTAAAGAAAAAATCTGGCAAATGGCGTTTGTTACAAGACCTGCGGGCTATTAATAAGGTCATACAGCCTGTGGGCCCCCTGCAGTGTGGGCTACCCAACCCCAATCTGATACCCCAAAGTTACGATCTCATGGTCATTGATCTTAAGGACTGCTTTTTCTCTATCCCTCTATGTCCTAAAGATAGGCAACTCTTTGCATTTAGTTTTAGTTTAGTTTAGTTTTATTAGAATTTGTAGGCCGCCCTTTTCCCTGAGGGGACTCAGGGCGGCTCACATAAAACTAGGAAAGGGGGGATACAGACAACAAAATAGAGACATATACTAAAAATAGTAGGCAACATCCATACAACATTCGGGAGGGGCAACTATCCTTATCCCCAGGCCTGACGGGCGAGCCAGTTCTTCAGGGCTGTGCGGAAGGCTTGGACGGTGGAGAGGGTACGAATCTCCACAGGGAGCTCGTTCCAAAGGGCCGGGGCTACTGCTGAGAAGGCCCTCCTCCTTGTGGTTGCCAGCCGACACTGGCTGGCCGATGGAATACGGAGGAGGCCTAATCTATGTGATCTTATTGGTCGCAGGGATGTAATTGGCAGAAGGCGGTCTCTCAAGTATCCAGATCCACTGCCATGTAGGGCTTTATGGGTGATTAATAGCACCTTGAAGCGCATCCGGAGATCGACAGGTAGCCAGCGCAGCTCGCGGAGGATAGGTGTTATGCGGGTGAATCGAGGTACACCCGCAATCACTCGCGCGGCTGCGTTCTGCACTAGCTGAAGTCGCCGGATGCTCTTCAAGGGCAGCCCCATGTAGAGCACATTGCAGTATTCCAGCCTGGAGATCACTAGGGCCCGAGTGACTGTTGTGAGCGCCTCCCGATTCAGGTAGGGTCGCAACTGGCGCACCAGGCGAACCTGGGCGAATGCCCCCCTGGTCACAGCCGTTAGGTGGTGGTCAAATGACAGCTGCGGATCCAGGAGGACTCCCAAGTTGCGAACCCTCTCTGAGGGGTATACAATTTGACCCCCCAGCCTGAGTGATGGTATACTAGTCAGATCTTTGGGAGGAAAACACAGCAGCCACTCGGTCTTTTCTGGGTTGAGCACAAGCTTGTTAGCCCTCATCCAGCCCATAACGGCCTCAAGACCCCGGCTCATCACATCTACCGCTTCATTGAGTTGGCACGGGGCGGACAGATACAATTGAGTATCGTCCGCATATTGATGGTATCTAATCCCGTGCCTGCGGATGATCTCTCCCAGCGGTTTCATGTAGATGTTGAATAGTAGGGGGGATAAGACCGAACCCTGAGGCACCCCATAATTTAGGGGCCTAGGGGACGATCTCTGCCCCCCCACTAACACCGACTGCGACCTGTCCGAGAGGTAGGAGGAGAACCACCGTAGCACGGTGCCTCCCACTCCCACCTCCCGCAGTCGTCGCAGAAGGATACCATGGTCGACGGTATCGAAAGCCGCTGAGAGGTCAAGGAGGACCAGGATGGAGGAATGTCCTTCATCTCTGGCTCTCCAGAGATCATCCATCAATGCGACCAAAGCGGTTTCTGTGCTGTAGCCGGGTCTGAAGCCTGACTGGAAGGGGTCTAGGTAGTCTGCTTCCTCCAAGGACCGTTGGAGCTGGAAGGCCACCACCTTCTCAACAACCTTCCCCAGGAAGGGAAGGTTGGAGACAGGGCGATAACTATTAAGGACAGCTGGATCCAAAGATGGTTTCTTTAGGAGGGGTCTCACCACCGCCGCTTTCAGTGCGGCGGGGAAGTTCCCCTCCCGAAGGGAGGCGGTCACAACCGCCTGGATCCAGCCTCGTGTCACCTCACTGCAGTTCGTGACTAGCCATGAGGGACACGGATCCAGAACACAGGTGGAGGCACTTACAGCTCTCATGGCCTTGTCCACATCCCCGGGGGTAACATCCTGAAACTCAACCCAGAGTTGTTCTACTTGATCCCCCTGTGTCTCGGCTGGAGCTGCGGGGATGGAGTCCAAGTCCGACCGAAACCGAGCAATTTTGTCCGCGAGGAATTGGGCATACTCTTCAGCTCTGCCCTGCAAGGGTTCCCCCGTCTCCCTTTTGTTCAATAGGGAGCGGGTTATCCTAAACAGGGCGGCTGGACGGGACTCAGCGGATGCAACCAGGGTGGCTATATGTGATCTTTTTGCTGCCCTAAGTGCCCTGGTGTATTCCCTGGTGCAGGTGGTTACCATTGCTCGGTTCGATTCGGACTTATCGGACCTCCAACGGTGCTCTAGGCATCTCCTCCGGCGCTTCATCTCCCGGAGTTCCTCGGTAAACCAAGGAGGTCTCCGGGATCCGCTGCCTCGGAGGAGCCGCAGTGGCGCAATCCGGTCGAGGGCCTCCGACGCTGCCGAATGCCACGCAGCAGCCAGAGTCTCGACCGGACTGTGGGCGAGAGTGTCAGGAATAACCCCAAGCTCTGTCTGGAACCTTAACGGCTCCATAAGGCGCCTGGGGCGGAACCACCTGGTCGGTTCCTCCTCCCTACAGTGGGGGTTTGGCCTCCGGAAGTCGAGCCTCAGTAGGCAATGGTCTGACCACGACAGGGGTATGATGTCACTCCCCCTCAGACCAAGATCACAAATCCACTGCTCCGAGAGAAATACAAGGTCAAGCATGTGTCCCGCTGAATGGGTTGGGCCTCGAATTACTTGGGTCAAGCCCATGGCTGTCATGGAAGCCATGAACTCCTGCGCCCCATCAGAGCTTTCACCGAGCGACGGCAAATTAAAGTCCCCCAGGACCATCAACCTAGGGAACTCAATTGCCAGCTCGGCTACCGACTCGAGGAGCGAGGGGAGGGCTGCTGCAACGCTGTTGGGAGGCAGGTACGTTAGCAGCAGACCCACTTGACCCTTGAGGTCCAACTTTAACAGCAATGACTCACACCCGACAATCTCCGGAGCAGGGACCCTACGAGGAACTAACGACTCCCGGATAACGGCGGCCACACCCCCACCCCTTCCCTGGGCTCTTGGCTGATGTAGCACCTGAAATCCTTCTGGGCACAGCTCTACAAGGGGGACTCCTCCCTCTGGGCCCAGCCAGGTCTCAGTAATACATGCCAGGTCTGCCCTCTTGTCTAAAATTAAGTCCCGGACGAGAGGAGCTTTATGGACAACAGACCTGGCATTTAGCGACAACAGCCTGAGACCAGGGTCCTGACTACTCACGCCATCTGGTCTCGGAGTGGGACTCCTAGGGCCGGAAGGAGGGATCTCTGCAATATAGCGAACCCTCCTTCCCCGGTAATGGCCTGCCCTAAAGTCCCAGCCGTATCTGCCCCTCCCTGTTACGACCGCAATACCCCGACCCTCTCCTGTGTCTCTGGTCCCCTCAGCCACCCCCATCGCCCCCGCCATCTCCGGCAGGCCCTCCGAATCATACATACTCAAACACTCCCCCAAACAATCCCCACGTGATAGTTAAAAAACACAAAAATACAACAATAATGGCAATAAAAGTGGGATCATTCATTCAATTACATACATACCTCTAGCATATCCCATACAAAGTAAGAAGAAAAAGAGGAGGAGAAAAGAAGGAAAAGATAGATTGCGCAGTTGATTAGAGTGCGAGTCCAGGCAGAGCCAAGTGTCTATCTGGGCCAGGTGTACTCACACGTAAAACCCATCCGCAACCCACACAGCAGGCACTACTCTTCTCGAGCCAAATAATTCCATGCCTAATGCTCGTTACCAGTGGACTGTCCCTCCCCAGGGAATGCTTAACAGCCCCACTATGTGCCAGCATTACGTGCATCAAATCCTGTTGCCCTTTCGGGAATTGCACCCCCAATTGTTGGTGTACCACTATATGGATGACATCCTGGTAGTGGCCCCTGGCCCAAAGGGCTCAGTTGAGGCCGTTTTCCCAGAGCTCACCAGCATTCTCGAACGGGGGGGATTGACAGTCGCCCCTGAAAAAATTCAAACCACTTCACCGTTCTCATACCTGGGTCACCGCCTGTCAGTGGCCAGGTCAGTTCCCACATTACCCAGGATTGCTCTCCCCAGGGTTACCACCCTGGTGCAATTACAACAATATCTGGGGACAATCAATTGGGCACGCCCCTATATGGGGCTTACCACAAGCCAGTTGACCCCTTTATTTGCTGCGCTCAGTGGGGGGGAAGCACCCCGCTGCCAAAATTGAGCTGGGAGAAGACCAACTTGCATCCTTACAGCTGGTCCAGGAAGCGATTAGCAAAAATTGGGTGGACCGCTGCATGGACAACACACCGCTTGAATTGGTTGTTTTAAACACCCCATTGTTGCCCACGGGAGCGGTCATCCAAAAAATTGACACTAAGGCACTAATAGTGGAATGGCTGCATCTAGCTCCCACTCCAAGAAACACTATAGTGCCTACAATGGATCAGATTGCTCAACTGATAACAAAGGGCCGTCTCCGCTCTAAATTGATGATTGGAAAAGAGCCAACTGTGATATATGCTCCTTTCCCACTTCACGCATGGGAGCAATACTTGACCACTTCAGAGACTTTGCAATGGGCAACCAATGAGTGGTGTGGGGCTGTCTCATGTCACACACACCCCCCGAGTGATTTTCGCTTAAAACTCTTAATACAACTTCCGATCTCTGTCTCGCGACCTTGCTCGTCCGCTCCTTTGCCTTCCGCCCCCACCGTCTTCGCGGATGGGGGAAAGACTCACGGAGCCTGCGCCTGGCTGGAAAACGGCTCTTGGGTTACCAGGACAACCGGTCCCCAAACCAGCGCGCAGCGCTCGGAACTCTCAGCCGCTATTCTTGCCTTTCAACACTTCTCCTCTGTGCCTTTTTAACCTCATACTGGACAGCCTTTACGTTACGCAGGTGGTAAAGACTATCCATGAAGCCTATATTTCCCCTTCCACTGACCCTGCTCTACCAGGCCTTTTCTTAGCACTGCAACAGCTTATAGCTACTCGCCACCACTCCTTTTTCGTGGCGCATATCCGCAGCCATCAGCCGTTCCCTGGGCCCCTTACGAAGGGCAACGAACGGGCTGATGCCGCAGCCTCCGCTCTTTCTCCGTCCGCGGAGGTTTTTACCCTTTCTCAATCCACCCCACGGGAGAGCCATGCATACTTTCATCAGAACGAAAAGGCACTAATGAAACAATTCGGACTCTCAGCAGCTGAAGCTGCTGCAATTCTTCACAACAATGCCCCACATGCAGCAAAGAAGGTCATAGCCTCCCCCTGGGGGTAAACCCCAGAGGGACGGAGGCATGCAAGTTATGGCAGATGGATGTCACCTGGTTTGAACCATTCAAACCCTGGTGCTACTTGCATGTTACCATTGACACCTACTCAGGCTTTATCATGGCTTCTCCCCAGAGAGGGGAGACTGTTAAACATGTCATTAGATTAGATTAGATTAGATTAGATTAGATTTGTTTATTTATAGGCCGCCCTTTTCCCTGAGGGGACTCAGGGCGGCTTACAATCAAAAAAGGGAAGGGGAGTGTAGGACAATACCAAAAAAAAAGATGTGCACAAAGTAAATTAGACAGTAAAACTCAACATTCACTCAGCATCCGGGAGGGGCGAAAATAAGATTATCCCCAGGCCTGACGGGCTAGCCAGTTCTTGAGGGCTGTGCGGAAGGCCTGGACGGTGGTGAGGGTACGAATCTCCACGGGGAGATTGTTCCATAGTGTCGGAGCTGCAACAGAGAAGGCTCTCCTCCGAGTAGTCGCCAGTCGGCACTGACTGGCGGATGGAATACGGAGGAGGCCAACTCTATGCGATCTGATGGGACGCAGGGAGGTAATTGGCAGAAGGCGGTCTCTCAAATAGCCAGATCCACTACCATGGAGCGCTTTATAGGTGGTGAGTAAAACCTTGAAGGGGTTCAAGGTTTACCATTAATCACTGCGTTCGTACCTTCTCGGTGCTTGGTTGCCCTGAGGAATTAAAAACCGACAATGGGCCGGCTTACACAAGCTCGGCCTTTGCTGCCTTTCTTAAGAAATGGGGCACCATCCACAAATACGGCATACCCTATAATAGTCAAGGGCTATATACAATAGACTTGTACAACCATGATTGGTCCACATAGACCATGTGACTCCACCCTTTCCTTGTGTATGCTCAATAAAAGAGGCCTCCGGACTCTGTTCCAGGTCGTCTCATCCTGAGAAAGACCTGCCTCCGAGTCTTCCTTCATCATTGGCCTCATGGGCGACCCGCGGAGAAATCGCACATTAAAATGGCCACGTCACGGTTCCAAGTAGCATCCAAACGTAAATCAGAGTCCGAGGCAAAGTATTGCTCAAAAGTTCCCATTGATGAAGAGAGCCATGTTGGCACATCTGGGAAAACCCGAATCTGAAAGCTTCCCGGTTATCCCCATCCCCCGTTGAAGGTTCAAGATCTTGTCCCCCCCCACGCCCACCAGCCCATCCCATGGTCCAATCTCCCACTGCCACGCTGGCAGCTTCCACCCATCCAGTTCCGGTCAGGTGCAGAGACCAAGGATGACCTTGGCTTCCTAGAAAGGAGTTTTGTTATGGCTACATCGCATCTCACTCCGTACAATCCCCCCTCCCATAGAAAAGGCATAGCAGAAGAATAGACAGAGCCAAAAGAAATAATGGATGCTCTCTGGAACCCTGACGGTCAGCCTCTGCCCCCCCCCGACAATCGGGCTCCCCATTTGACCCACCTGGGAAGGACGGAAGGCTGAGTCAACCTGGAGCCTGGTGGGATTCGAACTGCCAAATTGCAGGCAGCCAGCAGGCAGCAGAAGTAGCCTGTAGTACCACACTCCGACCACTGCGCCACCGAGGCTCATGAACGAACATGCTCTCTGTCTGGTTTACCCAATGCGCTGGCTAATTGGACGCTCAGGTGAGTAAGTGCACATGGGGTGTCTCGGGGTGGGGAAAGGCCTGGCGGCCCCCCCAGGCCGGATGCGTCCCACACAGGCCACGCCCACCACAGCTCCAGGAAGGCAAAATGCCACAGCAAGTTTGACACCCGTCACCCAAGGCCTCCCCCCGCCCACTGAGATATCTCCTGCCCCCCTCCCTGCCGCTTCCCCCAGGCACCGACTTTGACCTTTGGGAGATCTCCACGGTCAAGCCAGCTCCGTCCCCTCCAGCCCTTCTGCCGTGACTCCTTTGCCTGCCCCAAAATAGGGGCCTGGAGAGCGGAGGAGGAGCGGGACGGGCGCCCCTCGTTCAGTTTGCCTGACTCGCGGAGGCCGCCTGTGCAGCACCCCCCCCCAATCTGCTTTTGGGGTGCCGGGCAGCCTCGGTGACTCTGAAGGAGTAACCGGGTCGCAGACGCAAAAGCCTCCGCTCTCCACGACGAAGCTCTTGCAGAGGGACACGGAAGCCTTCGGAGGCGCGATCTTGTGCTCCTTCAGAGTCACCGAGGCTGCCCGGTGCTGCAAAGCGGGGTGTCCTGCGTGTGCAGCCTGCGTGAGAGAGAGCCCAGCTGAGCAGGGCACCCTCCTCCCGCTCTGCCTCTGCGGCCACCACTCTGCTTCCGGAGCGGTAGGAGCAGTAGGGGAACTGTGTCGTCTCTCTGGCCCTGTGAAGGGGGAGGGGCTGCCCCTGCCCCCCCCCCACTCCTCAACAGTTGGGAAAGAAGGCGGGGCTCCCAGGGGGCATGAATTATGGGGGGGGCAAAATAGCACCCCCAAAAGTATTCCTGGGCATTGTGTCTCCCTTGCCCAAGGACTGCAGCCCACCCCCCCCCTGCTCCCCACATGCACTGCTGGATACACACACACACACACACTTTGGGGACTCAGTGTGGCATCACAACGTGCCAGCGAGATGCGGGTTATGGGCCGGCAGGATGTGGCTGCCACAGGGCGTTAGCAGTTTGTTCCGGGAGAAGTTTGCAAAGGGAGGTGCTGCAAAAGCCACATTAAAGGGGGGGGGGAATGAACATTGACGTCCCTGGGCATTTGCAGAATAAAAACTGACCTTTAGGGGAGCCTCCGGGTTGCCAAGCACGGTGGGGAAGGAGAGCAGTGTGTAAAAGTCCCCGCATTCAAATCGTGTGAGTGTGTGTTCATGCACACGGCTCCCCCAACGGAGAAATCCTTCCCCCCAGCCCTGGGCACAATTGGCAGCTTCCCAGCACGGATGGGGATAAGTGTGTGTCTGTGTGTGTGTGCGCGCGCGTGCGCAATGGCAAATGCCCAGCATGCTGCCAAGCGAGAGGTGATTCTCCCCAAATTCTCCCTATGTCCAGTTAGCCAGTGAGAGGACCCAGCCATGCCCACCAGCCCTCTGTGCCCACCTGGCCCCCGTGGGTCGTCTCCTTCCCCAAGGGGAGGGTCCACGGGGCATTCCGGCCTCTTCGGGCCCCACCCACAGCTCTGTGGGGCAACCTCTCTGTCAGCTTCCGCTTTGCTGTTGCTTCAGCTGCCATTGAAACGGGGGGGGGAGGGCATGGTATTTGGGAGGGGTTACTAGTTGTGCTGGAGGAAGATTCTGGAGATCTTTGGATGGACCCCACCCCTAAAAACATACTGACCAGGCGGGCCCCTTCATCCTTCCTTCGGTTTTTCAGCTCCAAGGCCCACGTCGGCCGGAGAATCAAGGAGGGCAGCCTGGCACTCCCACCGCTGGAAGAGCCTCGGCCTGAACTCCCAAGAGGGAAGCTCAGCATCCAGGCGGGCGGAGCTCCTGGTGGTTCTTCCACCGGCCAATCAGTTCCTTTGCTCGTCCATGGCCAGACGGAGGGTCCCGGGTGGGGGGCTCTAGGCCTGTTTCTCCCGTGGTCCTTGGGGGATGAGCGGGAAATCGGTCACAGGGCGTCCTTCGCGGCCAGCCAGGCCAATACCTTGCAGCGGATCAGGCCCAGGAAGCGCTGCCAGGCGGTGCACGGGTACTCGCCTGCCTCCCACATGGACAGCATTTCCTCAGGCGGCACCTCGTGCACACTGAAGAGCACCTCACGGTAGCAGCAGGCATCAGACGGGTAGTGGGTAGCCCCGGCCAGATAGTCCAAGTGACGCGGGGCAATGCCAGCGTGGCGGGTGCATAGTGCCACAAAGACATCCTCTATGGGCAGCAGCGGCAGCTGGCGGGCAGCACGCAGGACAGCGGCAGCGGCAGAGGCAGAGAGAACGTAGGCGGTGCCGCTGCAGTAGGGCGGGAAGGTGGGTTCCGGATAGAGTGAGGTGGGCAGGTAGTGCCGACTGTGTGGGTTGCGGATGGGTTTCACGTGTGAGTACACCTGGCCCAGATAGACAGCGGGTGGGCCGGCCAGCCGCTCCAGGTATCGTGCCAGGGCAGGTAGGTTGAGGATGACATCATCGTCAGCCTTGAGCAGGAAGCGGGCAGTGGGGCAGCGGGTGGTGGCCCAGCCCAACATCGCCAGCGTCTTCAGGGTTAGGTTTGCGTAGGTGTCGATGAAACGCGCCTGCAACAGGTCACCGTGCTCAGCCGACTCACGCTCCAGTGCTGCCTGTTGCGCCGCATCCCCAGGCAGCCCCAGTATGAAGACTGTGCGCATGTTGTGCCCCCCTGCCAGCCTTGTACCCCCCCAGCTGCGTCGTACCGCCGCCCGCCGGGCCGCATGCCCAGTTGCGCTGGCCACTAGCACCAGTAGCCAGGGGACGGTCAGGGCACAGGGCGATGGGGACAGTGGGAAGGCGTTGGGTGGCGGCAGGAGCAGGGGTTCTAGGTATCGCTCCCCCACCCCGGGCAGCGCGCGTGAGAGCAGCTCCTCCTGGCGGCTGGTGGCCAGGAAGCTGAGAACCAAGAGGATGGCCAGGCTGCACAGCAGTCCGACCAATAGCTGGGCCGAACGGCACGGGCATCGCTTCCGGCAGGGTGGTACAGCAGTCATGGATGGCAGCAGTGGCTCCGGGAGGGCCTGCAAGAGTGAAGGAGACGTCAGCCCTGGCAGAGAAGGAAGGGCGGCCGAGCCCGTTTTGCCTTCCGCACTTTACGGAGGAGGCCCCGCGTCCCACTGCAGCCGTGGATGGGATGAACCAGCCTCCCCGGCAGCCTCCACGCCCTTCCCAGTGAGCAGCACCTCGCAAGACTGGCCGAGGGAGTGGTCGCCACTTTGGCAATAATGTGGCAGCTGCCTCCTTCTTTCCTCCCTCCTTTCCTCCCTCCTTCCGCCAAAAGCAGGGACGACGCAGTGGCGTTTGCTGGGCTAACTGTTCTTGCTGTACGAGGAGGCGACACTCGCTCGGTTGTGCCAAGTTCGGCCCAGCTGTGGGTGAGCTGCATGCCGACTACGGAGCTCCTGCTCTGAACACCCACCAATGTTCCCCACCAGGCAGGCAGCGTCCACAATGTTCCAGCTAGGAGAGCTTTCCCACCAGACCCTGCTTTCCCCTCCCACCACCTGGGGGCCGTCAGAATCCCCCAGCATCGCCCCCTTGAAGGAATGAAGGGACCCCACCACCCTGCCGTGTTAGAACTCCCCTCATGGGTGTCATGGGATGGAGGACGGAGGCTGCTTCTCTGGCTCCTCCTCTGATGGGTGGGGGGTCCTGGACAATGACGGGAGGGGAGCCACTCAGGGAAAGGGCCAAAGCGGAAGACGAGGCCAGGCTAAGAAGCGGAATCCCCCAAGGGAGGACCCAGGGTGGTCTTAGAAGAGGCACCAGGGAGGTGGGGGCAGTTGGTCCCCTGGAGCCTCTGAGGCCCCTGGAGAAAGACTCCCTCTGCTGGGTCCACCAGGGCCGGCCGGAGGCCAGGAGAGAGGGGAGGTCCAGGGGGAGCCTTTGCAGGCATTCCCAAACGTTGGGAAGTAGCAGGTACCCTTGGAATTCTGTGGCCAGAAGGGACTCGGATGGAGGAGGGGCTCCGTGACGGTCTTTCCTTCACGGCAGAGCAGCTTTCGGTCCGGCCGAGAAACTGAATCAGGGATCCTCACCCAGCAAAAGGAAGCCTGGAGATTAGGTCCGGTCCAGGGACCCAACCAAGGACCCCTGTCCCTCCTCCTCCTCCTCTCTCGGTTCCACCCAGACCGGCTGGGCGTCCTTGCCTGGGCCTCTGCTAGCCCAAGTGGGGCCTTCCCACCCAGCTCGGCCCCTTCAGGGGACATCCGGCCCCCCCTTGTTAACCAGTACCATGAAGCTCCTTCGGCCCCCAGATCCTGCCTGCTTGCCCTGAATCCTGGCTCTCCTGGGGCTCCTTCCACCACATGCTCTACATCCACAAGCCCAGGGGACTCCGCGGCTGGCAGTCGGGCAGGACCCGGGGACCTGTGGGGGACCAGGCCTGGGTTGCTGCACCCCATTGTGGCCAGTCCTGAAGGAGTTAAAGATGCCGGGCATCTGGCTGGCGGGTTGCAGGGCGTGGATGCCGGGAACGGGTTCAGCAAGACGCCGGCAGCAGCTCTGCAGGCCCAGCCAGGCGGCTGCTCAGGGTCCTCGGTCTGAGTCTCCGCCTTCTGCGGGCGGCAGGCTGTGCCCGTCGGGGTGGGTTGGGCCCTGGGCATTCCTGAAGGCGAATGGGGCAACTCGGCACAGAACAACTCACCAAGGGAAACTCACTGGGAGTCAACCCGTTGTGGGACAGTTCAACAATTCTATTTAGTTATTTAAAATAAGTAAAAAATATTTGAACTTTTGCCATCCACATTTCCTTCTGCCCCTCCCTTTTTAATGATTCTGTCCCACCATTTCTTTGATATCAGTGTCGCTCTTGCCCTGCAGGGAGTTGGCCCTGGGGAAGCCTCACAGGCCCTGGCTGAAGCGGGGAACACACACACACCTTTTCCTCCTCCTCCTCCTCCTCCAGGTGCCGCAGGGGCTTGTGGGTATTTCCCCTTGGGGGGGGGAGGCTGCTTGTCTCAGCAGAGAAGCCCCCAAAACAGCCTCCGATGGCCGCCTCTCCTCCTCTTTCCAAAGTGCCTCCCCCCCCCGGTCCCTGTGCCACCTGTGCCCTCCCCCCCCCCAAGGCACTCAGGAGGGGCCGGGAGCAGGAAGGGTCCCTCCCCCCCCCAAATGGGGGAAGGAAGCAACATCTGTGGGATGAAGGTCCCTCATCCAACAAAAAAAAAAGGAAAAATAAAAATAATGCAAAGGGCATCAGGCCTCCTTCCGTGTTCAGTTGGGTTGCCCAGGAGGGCCCCGCCGAGCCTTCCGTGGCCTGGCACTGGGGGCGCCTGGGGAGCAGCTGGCAGGGAGCCGCTGGGCTTTTCACGGGCTGCTCCCGCAGACGGATCTGGGCCTGCCTTCCTTGGGACTTGCCTGGGTGTGGAGGAGAGGCTTGGCACCACCCTCTTGGCAAAGGTCCCTGGCTTGGCCTGCATTCCCACCCCCCACCCCCCATCCAGGCCACCCCAGAAGCAGCCCTGGGCGGGGCTGGAGGGGAGGGCAGGCAGGTCCCGCAGGTCCTTCTGGAGGGTCCCCAGCAGGACAAGGAGACGGGGGGGGGTCTCCTCTCCATGGTCCCAGCCTTCAGGGCCCGAGGCCTCCTGCCCCTGGCCTCTGCCTCTGCCCAGGTGGGGCCCCTCAAGGTTTCCCAGGAAAGGGACTCTCCCGGCCAGCTGTCCACCTGATGGAAACAGGAGGCCCTGCCTTGAGGCAGACGGAGCTGCCGAAGTGCTACGGGAGTGGAGGTTGGCCACGTTTCTCCCTGGTGGAGCCCTTGTGGCACCTGTGGGCCACCAGGTGTGCCCAGAGCGTGCCCACTGCCCACTGGAAGAGGAGGAGGGGGGCAGGAGTATCTGAAGTGGGCTGGAGGGAAGCCAGGAGTCCCCCTGCTCCCCCTTCCCACTGAGCTGGGGGGGGGCCCTTTCAGGGCACAGGAATACCTTTCTGCCGCCGGAGAGGAGCCGTGATTCTTGCTTCCTGACACCTGGGGACAGGTAGGGTGGAGCCTGGCTGTGTGTGGAGGGAGGGGCCGAGAAGGAAAGGGGCCCTTTTCTTCTCCGCCCAATTGGAAACGATCGGAAAGTGGGAAGGGATCGAATTACCCGCCAACCGGGGGGCCCTGTGTGTGTGTGTTTTTAGCTGCCTTGTGAAAGTGAGACACAGCCGTTGTGCGCACGAAACTCCCTGGGAATGTCAGGACTGAGGAAGTTTGACTGAGGCCGAAGGGAGGGAAGCTTCTCCCCTGGAGGGGGACAAATGCCATGAAGGCAAAGACAGATTCACACAGATGGGTTGCCAAGAGCAAAAGAAACTCTTTCGGGAGAAATACCTGGGGCATCTCCTCCTCCTCCTCCTCCTCCTCCTCCTCCTCCTCCTCTGGGGCTTCTCTGGCCAGCAGGAACTCTCTGCTTCTGCAGAAAGAGACGGGGCGGAAACTGTCGCTTCCAGATAAACTCCTTGGATGCCTTTTCTTGGGAAAACCCAACCCAGCCCAGCTGGGGCTCCAGCGGCCCCTCCCTCCCTCCCTCCCTCCCATCCCTTTCCCCGAAGTTCAGGGAAGTTTGTCCCCCATCCCTTTCCCCAGGAAACCCCCCAGCACCCCACTGGGGCCCCGGTTGAGGGGTGGGTGGGTGGAGGCCAGCCTTGGGCAGGGAGTGGGGGGGTCCTTCCAGATGCCAGCAGGGGGCGGGGCCTGCCTGGAGGAGGCCCTCAGAGCCCCCCCCTCACCTCTTTGGGGGAGGGGCCTCTGGATCCAGACTCCGGGAATGTCGCCGGCAGAAGCAGCTCAGGGCAGGGAAGAAACGTTGGCATTTCACGGCTCTCAAAACGGTGCAGCAGTTAAAGCGTCCCCTGCATAAAATGCACCTAATTCGCACCCAGAAACCCCGGAGAGCCCAAAGGCTGATGATGGGGCCAACATGGGGGGGGGAGGAGGAGGAGGCCCCTCTGGATGTCCAGAGCCCCCCCTGGGGAAAGAGCCCCTCCCACTGGGCCTTAGGGCCTCCCCCTCCCCTGGAAGTAAGTGCTCCTCCCCCCCCCAGAGGCTTTGGGGGGCTGAAGTTATTAAGAACTTTGACTTCAGCAAACCTGTAATTTGGCAAAGACGATTATTGCAAAAGGGGGGGGGAGGTTTATTGATAACAAATGGAGTCAAAATGTTTGAAATTCTCTTTATTGCCTAAAACGAAAACAAAAAACAAATAATGGGCCAGTTTGTTTCTACATAGTTTTAATGCTTGTAAGAAATTTCACATGGATTCTGAGCAATACACACGGCCAAAAAATACCCAGAGGGTTGGGATTTTGTTCCAACTAATCAATATTATTAAAAGTCAAAGAGATTTTTTCAGCTGCAAAGATGTGAGATTTCTCCCCGGTTTTTGGGTCCCTGCTGCTACAAAGTCAGGGTTGAATGACTACCATTCAGCCTTTTCCCTCCTGATTCTTAACAAATGTTTCTTGTCTTTTTATGCCCACGGAGAGCAAATTCCCTTCTGTGCCCAACCACACTCGGCCACAGAGAATCCTCCCCTTCTTCCTCCTCCATTCACAGATCTTGGGGGGGGGGGCGCTTTGCAATCTGTAGCGTTGGGGGGGTTCTCAGAGCGGGATGTTTTCTTTGCAGACGTTTTATTACCAAACTAGGCAACATCCTCAGCACACCAGGGAGCTCGGACTTCAACCCTCGCCTGCGAATGTTCTCTTCTATGGGAGCCTCTGGAGCGTTTTTCCTTTCGATGCGCCCCCAAGAAAAAGGAATGAAATAAAACGACGGCGCCGATGCCCTTGCGAGGGGGGGGGGAGGGTCCCATGCAGTAGCGGCTTCCGTAGAGACCCCCTCCCAGAGCTCTGCCCCCCCAGGCCTGCCCCCAACTGGTGGGCGGGTGTCCCGTGGGAAAGGCAGCCCCCTCCTCTAGGGACGTTGCGGGCGGGGCTGGCTTGGGATCCTCGGGCCGCTCGCCCATCTGATCCGGGAGGGGGCGGGCAGGAATCAGCCGGGGCCTTCCGGGAGGCGGCGGCAACGGGGTCGCCTGTGATCCCCGTCGGAGGGAGGTCGCTGTGCCCGGGCCGCGGCGGAAGGCGCCACCTGCTGGCCTCGGACAACCCTTCCCATCGTCCTGAGGCCCAGAAGGCGGGACACCCACCTGCCGGAGGGGCTCTGGCTGCTCAGCCCCCCCTCCTCCCTTAGAGCCTTTGGGTGGGGAGGGGGTTGGCAGGCCCGTGCGCTGCTCTCCGGGGGTCTTCCGTCTGCAGGAGCCTGGGAGGAGGCTGCCCCGGGCGGATTCACTTCCTTCGGCACCCCCCTCCAGGCCAGTCCCTGCCGGGAGAAGAACCGGGGGCTGCGCTGCTGCCCAGCCTCCCGCTTGGGGCCGCCCCTTGGAGGCTCTCCCTTTGGGGCAAGTGCGGCTTCCTCGGCTCCAGGAAAGAGTTTAATGGCGACGCCCTTGGCTCAGAGTCGCAAACGTTCCCGGGCACCCCGGAGGCCATCCAGTCCAACCCTCGCCCCCTCCTTCAGCTCAAGGGCTGCCCAGGCCCCGCGCCTCTCCGCCAATACGGTGACCAACATGGCAGAAGAGAAAGCGGGACCCTCGCCCCCCCCCGCATATGTGGGGTCGGGTGGCCCGTCTTTGGTCCCCAGCGCAGCCAGCAGGCCAGGAAAGGGGGAGGGGGCCAGGGAGACCCGCTGAGCCGACGATGGTGGAAGGAATCCTGCCCCCTGGTGGTTGTGGAAGAGAACGTCCGCCCCAATTGGGAAGCCCCAAGATCGCTTTAATCCCCCCCCCCGCAACACTTGGCCACTCTTTCATGTCAAGGCATCAACGCAGCCGCCCTGCAGACGGGGGGGGGCTCCTGGGGGGGGAGCTGTGGAGGCCCCTGATATTGCTCCCCCCCCCCCCGGTTCGGCTCTGTTGCACCATCAGAAGTAGGTTGAGGGGTTCCCTTGCTCATTCGGGGCATCACGGCCTTTGTGGAGGGGGGGGGCGCCTTCCAATGTGAAGAAGGGCCTGGGCTCCCCAGGAAGGGGGGAGCCAACACCGTCTCTCCGCAGCCGGCGAAAGAGGCAGGGTCCCCGGCCACTCCCTTGGCCTTGCAGGGCCCCATCACCCCGCACCCCGAGTTCTTCCTCTTAAGCTGTGGCAGCCAGCCCAGCCTCTAAGCCCCGCCCCGTGGTGCGGAGCCTCCGCTCGCAGGAGCAGTCCACCACCAAAGGGCCCCTGCTCCGGAGCCTCAGACAGAGGGTGGAAACTGGCGGCTCTGCAACACGAGGAACTCGCGTGGGCTCCCCAACCAAAGGCAGGCGAGAGGAGACTTGAGAACGAGTCTCCCCCGGCCAGTTTTGGGGGGTGTCCGTGTCCCAGGCGGGCAGGTTCAAGGTCCCTGGGAGGCGCGCCCCCTTCCCACGCCAGTCCTGCGAGGGAGGCTCCTCCACGCTCCGTGCCTGAACTGACCCTCGTCCCCACTCGGGAGGAACGTCCTTCGCTCTACGGGGACTTTGGCCGCCATCCTAACTCTTTAGACCCCTGGGAACATCGGGGGGACTCAAGGGCAGCTGCCCCCCACGGGGGTCTTCTTTCCGGCGGGAGGGAGGGAAAGCCCACGCGTGGGCACAGCAAGGGCTTCTGCTGTCCCGAAGCCTGGAGCGCAGACGGCTTCCCCCAACCGCGTGGCGTGGATAGGCCCGCCGGAACACACACATCCCCGGGAACCGCGCGGAGGGGAGCAGCGGGCAGGAGGGGCGGCTCAGGGCTCCACGCGGCGGCATCTTCCCGCGGGGTCTCCCATCGCGGGGCGGGGCAGCATCGCCTCCTCCCGCCTGGCCTCCGAGCCGGGAAACGAAACCGAAAGTGGCGGCGCCCCCCCCCCCGGTGTTTCTGCGCAGGCGCCGAGCCCGTTCTCAGCCTCCCAGGCTGGGCGATCGGGTTGCGCCCTCGGTCCAGGCTCCGGTGGGGAGGGGGCTGCTCCCCGCCCTTTGCCCGACGGACCGCAGGCCCTTCGGGGGGGGGGGGTAGCTGAAGGCCCGAAGGAGCTTTGCAGATGAGGTCTCCCCTCTCAAAAGAAATTGGGAGATAGCAATAGCAGTTAGACTTATATACCGCTTCATAGGGCTTTCAGCCCTCTCCTAGCGGTTTACAGAGTCCGCATATCGCCTCCAACAACAATCCTCATTTTACCCACCTCGGAAGGATGGAAGGCTGAGTCAACCCTGAGCCGGTGAGATTTGAACAGCCGAACTGCAGTCAGCTGAAGTAGCCTGCAGTGCTGCATTTAACCACTGGGCCACCTCGGCTCTTATTTCCTCTATTGGTTGCAGGAGGGGAGGGGGGCTCGGTGCTAGGGGCTGGCAGGGAAGGGAGGGCAAAGGGAGGGGGGGTCTATGGGGCTCAAGGCTTGCTTATTCCTGGGGCCAGGACCCATGGAGACCCCTGGCCGGGCTGAGCTGGAGGGCACCGAGACGGGATGGATGGCCAGAGAGGCCGCCCCAGACCCCGAGGGGGCTTCCCTCATTCTCTTATCCGACCACTGGGCAAGCTCCCCCCAAACATTCGCCAGAAGCCCCATTGCTTGGCCAGTTCTGGCTGCTGCTCTGCCCCACTTCCCCCAGGACAGGAAAGTCTGGGGGGAGGGGAGGTTTCAAAAAAATTTACTACCAATTTTGTGGGCGTGGCTTGGAGGCCGTGTGACTGGGTGGGCGTGGCCAACTTGATGTCACTCACCAGGAGATGTCATGGATTGGGTAAAATGTGGGGGGAAGCTCACTTAACAACGCTTTTGCTTAGGAACTAAAATTGTGGGCTCAATTGTAGTCATAATTCAAGGACTATCACTGCCTTCCTCTGTATGGCAGCCTTGTCCTAGTAAACTCCTCCTTTCTGGCAATTTTCCTCTCCTTAGGGGAAAATTCCTTAGAGGCACCAAAACAATCCAGACAATGTAAGGTTTTCTGCTGCAGCAGAGGGTTGGACTAGATGACCTCTGAATAGCCTTGTAACCCTAAATTACTGTGCTGTTTTTTTTTCTTTCTTTCTTTCTTTCTTTCTTTCTTTCTTTCTTTCTTTCTTTCTTTCTTTCTTTCTTTCTTTCTTTCTTTCTTTCTTTCTTTCTTTCTTTCTCCCTTCCCTCTGTGGGAAGCAATCAACCACCGGCCCTCCCCCAAATAAAATATTACTCCCAGAAATGCTCATTCCACATGCCTGCCAGATAGATAATGAGATAATGAGCCTACAGAAAGTTTGGCTCCGTTCACAAGCATCACTACGGGTCCGGTCTGGTGTGCCAGATTTTCACTACCTCTTCTGGCAATAACCGGACAGGACCGGGAGGAACCCATCACTGTTGGGGGGGGGGCAGCTTTAAGGGCTTCAGAGCACCTTCCCTGAAGGAGGGGGAGGGGCTATAATGCACCCCCAAGAGCCCCTCCCTGTGGAGGAGGAGCCAATGAGGAGCTTTCCCTTCCAGGCTCGGCAAAGGGAGAAACGGAAGAGCCCCATGGCGGCCTCAGGGGAGCAGAGGGCCTTGGGGCAGCTGGGCCAGGAGGCCCCCTGCCCACTCTGCCTGGACTTCTTTGAGCAGCCGATGGTCCTGTCCTGCCCATTGCTACCGTGTTTTCCCCCCAAAAGTAAGACAGGGTCTTATTTTCTTTTGACCCCTGAAATAAACGCTTGGCCTTGTTTTCGGGGAGGTCTTATCATTTTTGAGGTCCAGGAGGCAGCGAGTGTGGTCGCCTCATGGCTGCTGCTGCTGTGTTGCAATGTTTTTTGGGAGGGCTTATTTTCGGGAAAACGGTAAGTGAGGCAGTTGTTAATTTTGTCCCGTTTTACAACCTTTCTTGGCCCAGTTGTTAAGGGAGTCCCTGCAGTTGTTAGCAATATGGTTGTTAAGTGAATTTGCAAAGGGGGACGCAGGGGGTCGCCAAAGGGGATTTTACGTCCGTGGGACTCTGCACCCCTCATCAATCCATGCCAGCTGCCAAGCAGGCAAATTCTGACCAGGTGATCATGGGGTGCTTCAATGGTCGTAAGTGTGAAAAACGGTCGTTTTTTTTCAGTGCCATAGTAACTTTCAACCGTCACTAAATGAAGGCGGGGACCACCTGTGCTATCTCCAGGTGCCCTGGGCAATTAAAGTAAACGCAGGGCCTCTCCTGGGTCAGACCCCTACGCCCATCTTGCCCTGCCAGGGACCCCCAACTGCCCACCACCCCCCACCCTTCAGAGGCAGCCCCACTGAGCTCAGGCTGCAGAGACCCTCCCTATTTAGGAATTGGTCCCACCTTTTGTGGAGGGGGGGTGGTCTTGCCAGACACCGAGTCTCAGGGCTCCATAGACGACCCAGTATTCCTCCCTTTGCCATCCTGCTGCCCTTCGCCCGCTAAGCAGGTGGAGCTCTCCGTCCTTTTCGGCTTTGCGGACCAGTGGGAGATAGGAGATGGTCCTGCGTGTGTGGTGGGCAAGTACAACGCAGCACAATATCTTTCTGCTTGTGCGAGAGGAGATGTGCGTGCGCAATCACTCTCCACCCGGGTGACCCAGTTCCAAAAAGCTCAAGGCATGGGGTGACCCCTCACTCCTTGGTGTAAGTGGGCTGTGGCCCAGCGGAGGGGGAACCCTGCTCTTAAGAACTGCTTTGCCCCGCCCCCGCTGGATGGAAGTGGTGGGAAGTGTCCGTGGAGGAGGAAGACCGTGTCCCTGTGGGGGGCAGAGCACGGTGGGCCATCGGGAGGGCCAAGGAGTCCGTCCGCAGGAAGGGGAGCTTCCAGCTGAGCCCCCCCAGGGGGGAATCTGGGCCCTGGGGAAGAGGGTTGGGTGGGGGGAGATGATCGCTTTCTCCAAGGATCGGCAGAAGGTGATCTCGCGAAGGGCACCGCGGAGGCTGCGGTCGAGGCTGGGCTACGAGGCAGAAACGGTGGAGTTCCTGGATGCGGAGACGGAAATTTCCCTCTACACCTTCCGGACGGGGCCCCTCCTTGGGGAGACGCTCCGGCCCTTTTTCTATGGGGGCCAGAAGGGGGGGGGTCACCCTTCAATGGGAGGAAAATCCACCTGCTACAAAAGGGTTCATGTAGTGATGCCTCCTGGCCCCCCTGAGCCCCCTTTTGGAAGCCCCCGTTGTCTGGGCAAACCCCTCCTGCCTCCTGCTAGGTGTTACAACCTTGTGCATTAACACCATCTTTCTCTACTTTGGCACCTGGGAGAGGTGTGGACTTCAACTCCCAGAATTCCCCAGCCAGCGTAGCTACCCGGGGACTTTAGGTGCTGGAAGTCCCTGCACCCTCCAGGGGCTGCCAAGGTTGGGAATCCCTGTCTTACTCTGCGGCTGGCAGTTTAGATGAGAGATAGGACAGTTAAAGGACCTTTATAATCAACAAACGTTTTTTTAATATCTGCGTGTTATTCTACACTTACGTTATTCTGAATTTTTGAATGTTCCTCCGTGTTTCCTATTAAAAATAGCAACATGTTTTATGTTTTATTTGTGTCATTTATCTGGGCGATTTACAGACATTGAATAAGTTTTTAAGATTCCCTTTTAAAGTGTCCATGACAGAATCCCCCCCCCCAAAAGGCCCTCCGGGAGAGGCAGCCCTTGAAGTGGGGCCGAGGGGCAGGTTGTCCCTGGGGTGGGGGGAGCCCAGAGGCCTCCAACTGCCCCTAAGTGGAGTGGGGAACTGGTGCTTTCTAGGCGGACAAGACAGGCTGGGGATGATGGTCTTTCAGATATCCTGGCCTGAGCCACAGGGGGCTTTGAAAGTAGAGCTGCAAATTGGACTCACGGTTCCACCACAAAACCGCGGTAGACAAAAGCGTGCTCGACGAAAGCCCGTACGTGACGTCATCACAGCGCGACGAAAACATCGCGCTGTGAGCGGTAAATTTAAAATTAAAGCGAAAACCTTACCCTAACCCCCCCAAACCTAACCCTAAACCTAACCCTTAACCTAACCCTAAACCTAACCCTTACCTTTATGTGAATCGGCTTGCTTTAATTTTATTTTAATTTTAATTTAATTTATTTTTAATTTTTTTCGTCGCGCTGCTGATGACGTCAGGTACGCGCTTTCGTCAAGCGCGCTTTAGTGGACCGCGCTTTTGACGGGTCACGGGACTCACAACCAGCCGCCACAACATTGGGGTGTGATGTGGCCACACGCCAGTGGTGGGTTGCAGGCAGTATGCCACAGTACAGGCCTACCAGAGCCTGCACGGAACACCGGATACCGTTCTGTTATGGAGAGCCCGCCCGCCCTCGCTCCTTATATGCAGTAGTCTAACCTGGACACACGAGTGATGAGAATGAGCGGGTGGAAGCTTTTGAAAGGGAACTCCAACCTAGGAGTAAGAAATGTCCTCACAGTGAGAACAATCCAACAATGGGAACGTGGCACGACAAAACCACGGTCCACTAAAGCGCGCCCGATTAAACCGCGTCGCTGACGTCATCTGCAGCACAACAACAGTGACCGCGGAGAAAAAAGGGCGCTTTAAAAAGCGCTTTGAAAGCAAGCCGATTCAAGTTAAGGTAAGGGTTAGGGTTAGGGTTAGGGTTAGCATTAGGTGAAGGGTTACGGTTAGGTTTAGGGTTAGGTTTAGGGGTTAATTTTAGCTTTAGCGTTCACAGAGTGCTTTTTCCGTCGTGCTGTGATGATGTCAGGTACGCGGTTTCGTCGAGCACGCTTTAATCGAACGTGGTTTTGTGGTGGAACCCAATGGGGAAGCTTGTTTCCCGGAGTTTTGGGTTCTCCGTCACCGGCACTTTTCAAGAAGTGACAGGACAGCCGTGGTGGGTTGCAGGCGGTACGGCCCGGTGTGTGTGTACCGGTGCCTGCCAGAAGCAGCAGCCACTGTGCCGGAATGGTGCTTTGGAGGGCCTGGCTGACGCCCTTGCTTCTTACGCGCGCGCAGCATATGGCACAAGCGCAATGTTCTGCGCAGCAACTGGGGCATCGCAGGCGGTGGCTGCGCATGTGCATGCAGCACGGATGTCCCTGGTGCACGCCCGGCTTCCATTGTAGCATACCGGTTGCAACGGGAGCCTAAACGCACCACTGCTGGACAGCCGTTTGACTAGATTTCTAGTTTCCAAACTTCTGTTGGGCCTGTTTTTCACCCTCCCCGGTTCTGGAAGCCTGAGGAGGTGTGGGGGGGGGGGAACAGGCCCAACAGGCCAATCGGAAGTTCAGAAACAATCTGTTCCTGCCTTCCGGAGGGCCTCCGTGGAGGCCGGTTTCAATCTGTTCCCAGGCTTTAGGAAAGTCTCCGGAGGAGCCAGGGGAGGGCGAAACATACACATACCTGCGCAGGGGGGGGCCCACGCACATCCACGTGGGGGCCAAGCACATGCATGGGGGGTGTACGCACATGCATGGGTAGGTGGGGCGCATGATCATGCTTGCAATAGCGTGCACACTCACAATTTTGGCACGCTTTTACAAAAAGGTTAGCCATCACTACGGGGTGAGCTATTCCCACCTGCTGAGTGTCATCTGCCCATTTGGAGAGTTCCCCTCCTATCCCCTCCTCTAAGTGGTTGATGACGATCTTGGGGAGTCCTGGGCCTCAGAGGGAACCTTGGGGTGCCCCACTGCTCACTTCCCTCCAGGTAGATGCAGACCCATTAAGGGCTCCTCGTTGGGTAGGGTTTGTCAGCCAGTTAGGAATCCCTCTGGGGGTGATGCTTCTGTCCCCCTTTTTCCTAGCTAACCAAGAAGCAGGTTGTGGTCTACTTTGTCAAATGCCTTGCTGAATCCAGAGAGTTCGCCTGCAACGGTCTTCGCTCTCTGCCATAAACTTCCCCGGAAGTCCAGAGGGGCTAAGTTCATGCTAGCCACGAACTCTTGAGCCCTGCCTGACTTCATACTGCAAGGGGCTACCAAGGCAGACAACAATTGTGAACTCGGAAACAGAGCCAACCGACTCGGGGGCAGGTGTCTCCGTGTCCCCCGGGGAGGCTGGCATCAGGCAAACAAGCTCACCTGCTCCCAGGTGCCCAACTCCAGCCTTTCAGCCGCGGTTATTTGCCAGCAGAGCCTCCGAAAGGCATTTGGGGCTTTCCGGAGAGCAAGAGCGACCACAACTTCCTCCTCTGGCATTGCAAGGATGGGCACAGCTCTGGGAGTGGAAGTGCTCATGAACTCCCACCCACCCACCCACCGAAAGCCCACCTGGGCCTCCCCCCCCCATGTGACCATTTGGATCCAGCCAGGAAGGGACAGTCGGAGGCCAAGACCACCAAGCATGCAGTGACCTATGGGGTGAGTGGGGTGTGATGTTGAGGGCCAGAAGGCAGCATCCGCCTCCACACCACCTTCCCCAGAGAAGCCCCCTGCCCCCCCCCCAGCCTCTGCCTCCCCCCCCCTGTCAGGCCAGGAGAAAAGGGAGCATCACAGCCTTGAAAATAAGTCCAGCTGAGTGGAGAGAGAATCTGTTCAAAATCCACCTTTAGAGGGAGCTCTTTGGGAGAGGCTGGGGAGGGGGGTTTAAGAAGAAAATGCCCCCCCCCCCTAGAGACAAGGAGGATGCAGGAGGAGCACCTGGGCAGAGCCTGGAGGGGAGGCCCACCATGTCCCTTCCTGGCTGGATCCAAATGGTCACATGGGAGTTGCAGATTAGAGGACAATTTTTTCCTGAATCCAAACTGCTTGTTAGAAAGTTGTTTGTTTCTAAGTGGAGGGCGAAGGGCTGGTTTATAATTTATCCCGTGACTTTAGAGGCGAGATTGGTCTGTAGTTTCCAGGGTCTTTTTCTTTCCTCCCCGCAGGAAAGAGGAAAAAAGGATCATAATAATCTATGGGCTTCATTATTTCTTTAAGCCCCCCAGTCACGTCTTTGATACGTTCCCCACACCTGGGAAACAGCTGAGCCCCTTGGTTTGATTGTCTACGAATTGCTGGTTCAGTTCCCCTGAGCAATGAAGCCTCTTCCACCAACAATGCCTTTTCTTTGTTAAGGAAATCTGATTTCTTTTTTCTGTCATTGAGATGTTTGATGTTTCTCCCTCCTCCAGGTTCTTCCACGCTATCTTGCAAGGGGAGGGATTTCCAACAGGAGCCCAAATCTTCTCTGTGTTTGAGACAATTCCTACAATCCCACACTGACCGATTCTTCCTGTGGTGACCCCAAGACCCCAGATGAGGGAGGGGAGGGGAAAGTTCTGCCCTTAGAGATCGAGGCTGCTGGAGTCCTGGAGAGCCAGTCTGGATGACCTCTGGAGGGGGCGAGGCCCAGTTGGAGGGCTGACTAGGATCATCTAGGGATGCTGGGAAGAAGTGAGAGGTCCTCCACTCAGGGCTGCCCCATTGAACACCCACCCACCCCTCTTTCCCACAGGGCTGATCTTCCCCTCCGTGGCAAATGTCTTTTACACCAGGAATGGCTTCAGGTGGATTTCTCAGAGGTCATCTAGATCAACCCCCTGCTCGAGTAGGGGAGACACATCACCATCTGTACCATCAAGCAGGAGACCCCATACCATTAGAATCTGAGCCCCAAAGAGGGAGGGAGGCTTTGGGTGCCAAAATGGGGCAGGAGCCTCCGGTTGTGAAGGGGAGAAATTGGCTCAAATGGCTGGGTGAATGTAGGGGGAAATTGCCACCAATGGCTCCCCAAAAGTGCTTGGAGACGACTGTGTCTGCTGGCATTCTGCTCCTCAAGAGGGGGCTTGAGAGGAAAGGGGGCCTCCAAGCAGGAGGGAGTCCAGACCCTTCCCCTCCCTGGATTTCCCCACCCAAAGCAGTTCTGGCTTCTGACCCAAAGCAGCCAGGATGGTCGACCCAGAGGCAGCGGAGGGAGGAGGCTCCCGTGGGGGAAGGAAAGAGGAGGAAGAGGAAGGAAGGAAGAATTCCAGGGTTTTCTTACATCAGAAGTTTATTCCTTTATAGCAAAGGGAAGGGAAGGGAAGTGATTAATAGTAATAATAATGTAGATGAAGCTGCTGTGGGTTCAAAGCTAGGAGAGATGAGGGGGCTGGAGGGACAGGTTCACCCAGCATTCCTGGGGGCAGTCTAGATGGTCACCAACCCTCCCTCCCAAGAAAGGGAGGCCCTCAAAGGAAGCCTGGGGGGAGTCTCAGCAGCAGAAGATTCAGGCTGAAATTCTTCTCCTCTCCCCAACCTGCCACTTCAGCCTCCATTTCTCAGAGGTTGCAAACAGAACAAAGAATCATCATGTCAGCACTCCTTCATTGAGTAATTAAGAAAACCACAAGACTCCATTGATAGAAATCAAGTGTACTTTTACTAATTATAAATGATCAGAAGCGTAGCAAAGCGAAGACTGATTATTTAGGCGCGAAAGCGAGTGATATATAGAATAACCCATTCTCCACCCCTTGGCATCCCAGTTGCAGTCCAATCATAATTCTCCCAAGTGTCAGGTGTGAGATAACTTCGAAAGGCATCACCAAGATGGAATGTCGGTGCCGTTGGCCTTGGCGGGAACCTCCTCCGCATGCGCAGTCCGACAGGCAGCAGAACTCCAGAATCTTCCTCCAGCACAATTAGGAAACCCCTCCCAAATACCATGCCCCCCCCTCCCCGTTTCAATGGCAGCCGAAGCAGCAGCAAAGCAGAGGCTGACACATCAGCTACTAAAGAAATCGTTTCCTTTTGCATCAGAGAGCAGGATTAATTCATGAGTGCTGTAGAAAAAGAGACGGGGAAGAAAATTAGGATATAAAGAGAAACGTTTAGTGTAAAAATCATATTTATCTTCCCTTTTAGCCCCCAAACCCCAAGGCAGACCCACACTGCAGGGGGGTGGTTGATGGGCAGGGACAGATAGAGGGAGAATGTGCCCATTGCAGGAACGAAAAGGCTGGGATGGATGAGGGATTCCTCCCCATTTCATCTCCAGGGGATTTTGGAATTCTCCCTGACTTAATTAGAGGGTTAATTAAGAAAACATCCCCCTCCCCCCTCCCTGCAGACCTTCCATATGAAGAAAGAAGATGGGGGTACAAAGGGGGTGGCAGGAAAAGGCGGAGCGATGGGTCACATGGCCAGAAATTGTGTGAATTCTCACAAGGAGAAGGGGGGTCAGGAAGAGGAGCCTGTCAAGGTTCCAACTAATGAACCCAAATGAGTCTGAATGGGGTGCCAAGAAGGATCATCTCGGATGGGGGAGGGCAGTCCAGATCAGGGCGAAGTTTAGGAGGGAGTTCATTAAGTTGATAGGGTCATCTCAAGGGCTCAGCTCCACCTTCCATCCAACCACCAATGAAGCTGCAGAACGAGCTAATGCAAGGATAGAACAATACCTGAGATCCTACGTTAATTATCAGCAATTTAGGTGGGAACATCTCCTGCCATTTGCTGAAGTGGCCTTCAACACCACAGTGCATTGTAGCATTGGACTCACCCCTTTCAAAATAGCCACAGGGGTGGGATTTGTCCCCCTGCCTGAATACCCTCAGGAACCCCCTTCCACAGTGAGCCTAACTGAATGGGTGGGTTGCTTACAAAATGCATGTGGGAATGTAAACTTTGGGGTCCTTCCTCCTTGAGGGAGGAATGGGAAGGAATGCCCCCCCTTCTTCCCTTCCCTTTTGCAATTCCCCAAAACATGGAAAGATTCTGGGAAAGATTTTAGCTTTCTTTTTTGATTGCAATACTTTTTCAGATCTCTGTAAGTAAAAGCTGCCCCAAATTTCATAACTTTGCTGTATCCACAGGACTTCAGATGGGGGAGGAAGAGGAGAAACTCACCTGCGGGAGGTTGGATGGGAATTGCTGGAAGGAGAAAAAGACCCAATCAGGACCCTTCATGGTTATGGAGGACTCAGGGGGTCCCCCTCCCCTTCGATAGCCCATAATAGGTTGCATGATCTTCCCTTAATAGCCCCTCAAACAAGAGAAGCTGACAAAAATATTTCTCAAGGAGACCCTCTTGGCCACCTGCTGAGCTTGATGAGAGGCCTCCCCTAGATGGTCCCCTCCCCACAACCTCTCATCCAGCCCCCCAGACTCACCTTTCTTGGCCCTCAGGTAAGAGAAGAGCCCCACCGAAAAGAAGGCCAATCCTATCACAGCTCCCATTATCCCTGTCCAGAGTTTGCTCTTGGCAGAGCTGGAGGTACGGGGCTCTGGGGAAGGAGAAGGAACCTCACCTGAGCAGGAGGATCAGGCCCACCTTTCCCCAGGAGGAGGGTCCATTCTGACTCTCCCCAGACAGGGAGGGTCTCTCCCCCTTCTCAGGATAGGATGGGGTCCCCAGAGCAGGACGGGAGGGGCTTACCCCATTGGACAGTGATGGGGGCCTCCAGGCTGGCATGCTCCACCTTGCAAGTGTAGACGTCCCCCCGCTGGGGCTGGGTCTCCAGCATCACCATGAGCTGGTAGGTCCAGTCTCCGTTCTGGAGCTCCTCCCCATAGGCCACACCCTCCTTCTCCGGTTGTCCGTTCTTCAGCCACTGGATCTCGATCTCCACGGGGTAAAAGCCCGTCGCAATGCAGAGGAGGATGATGTTGGGGGAATAGGGTTCCATCATGGTGGGGGAGATGGTGACGGTGGGCTTGGCTGGAGGGAAGGAGGGGAAGGAGGCACATGAGAGACACAGGAGGGCCCAGAACAGAAGACCAAGTTGGTTAGTTCAAGACTCCTTTTTTCTCTTAAAAATATTCCATGTTTTGAGTTTCTGTGGAGATTCTCAGTCAATCCAGGTCTTGGTTGTCCCAAAGGAGCTTTTTCTCCCCAAAAAGACATTTTGCTTCTCATCCGAGAAGTTTCTTCAGTTCCGAGGGCCCAAATCAAAGCTTCTTGGGTGAGAAGCAAAATGTCTTGAAGGAAAAACAAAGTCCAGTTGCCTTTGGAGAAAAGACCTCTGGGACGGTGTTTGGAGTCATCTTCCAAAGGAAATTGCAGGAAGAGATGAAAAGGGATCCTGAAAAATGGGGAAACCTAAATCCTTCCTGGTTGGGATCAGGTGACCACTGTTCCCTCTAAGGTGCGCGGGTGCGCGGCCGCTCACGTGGCAATAAAACACCGCGCAGCAGTTTCCAACTGCCGCCCAGTGGTTTTTGTGAGACGCCTTCCACGGGAACATTGGGGCGGAGCAGAGGAGACAACTCTGTGCTCCTGAGTACCGGAGGACCGACCAGCCCTGCGAAGGAGGAAACAAGAGGGAAGCAGGCAAAGACCAGAAAGGGGGCAGCTGGGAGTTGGATGGATGAGAGGAGTCCCCATCCCAGGGGAGGAAAATAGTGTTGGACCAGCAATGGCTGCAACGGGGAGGAGGGAGGAAGTGGGGGATGCAAATGCCCAGCTGTCCGCAAGGAATATAAATCCTTCCATTCCCCACAATCCTGTCAGAGTTGAAGAAGCTCTGTGCAACCCCCCCCCCCTTGTTCCCATCTTGCCTGAGCTCAAAACCGCAGCCTTTAAATGAGGCTCAGCATAATGCGGAGGAAGGAAGACGTTTCCTTCTGGGGAAAGAGCTGGAGGCAGGGAGAAAGGCCCAAACGCGGACCCTGGCTATCTCCCCCACCCCACCTCCTCGCTTCCAGGAACTCACCGCAACCTCCTGCCCCGCAAGAGAGACATCAGCGCCGCCCCGAGGGACAGGAGGGGTCCCGGGCGCAGCGGCATCGTCTCCCCCCCGCCCGAATAGGGAGGCCTTTTGCACCTGCGACCGGAGCCACTAGTTTGCGTTCAGCGACTGAAAGGATCGCCAAAATCCACCCAGGACAACTACGCCTTCTGTCCGTAAAGTTTGGGGGAGAGGAAAGAGCGCTGTGTTCCTTTGCACGCCTTCCAGGGCCCTGGAGGAGGAAGAACTGAGGCCGGATCCACCTCGATCCTCCGAGGAGGGAAAAGGGGATCTTGGCACCTCCGCAATCTCTTCCGAGGGGAGTAAGGGAGGTGTTTCAGCCTCTTCCTTCGCTTCGATTTTCAGCCGCGTTGGGTGAATGGAAATGTATTCTTTCATTTATAACCAGAGGAAAGACTGAAGAAAAGGGAGGGAAAGGGAAAGGATCCTGAGCGGGTCCCTCCCGCCGTGCGGCCAAAGGATGAAGTTCAAGCGGGACCCAAACTCCCAGGGGACCATTTTCACTTGCTGTCTCCGGGATCCAGGCTGGCTTTCTCCGCCCACCGTCGCCCAGACTGCGGCGTCCCTTCTAGACCGCGCTACGGACTTCCCGAGGCCAACGTCCCAGAGGAAGGAGCGGGAGCCATGCAGCCTTGGCGTCCTCTCCCTTTTTTCCATTCTTTTGTCACTTTCTCTCTCCTCCTCCCTTCTCTCTCCTCTTTGTCTCTTTCTGTCTCTTTCACCCTCTTTCTCTTTGTCTCTCTTTCTCTCTCCTTCTTTCCTACTCTTCTGTCACTTTCTCTGTCCTTCTCTGTCTCTTTGTCTCTCTTCCCTCTTTTTTCTTCCTCTCTCCCACTCTTTTATCACTTTCTCTCTACTGCCCAACCTCTCCCCATACTTATCTTCGATTGATCATGTTTGCAATAATTTACCTTCTTTCCTCTTTTCCATTCTTCTGTCATTTTCTTTCTCCTCTTCCCTTCTCTCTCCTCTTTGTCTCTTTCTGTCTCTTTCACCCTCTTTCTCTTTGTCTCTCTTTCTCTCTCCTTCTTTCCCACTCTTCTGTCACTTTCTCTGTCCTTCTCTGTCTCTTTCTGTCTCTCTTCCCTCTTTTTTTCTTCCTCTCTCCCACTCTTTTATCACTTTCTCTCTTCTGCCCAACCTCTCCCCATACTTATCTTCGATTGATCATGTTTGCAATAATTTACCTTCTTTCCTCTTTTCCATTCTTCTGTCATTTTCTTTCTCCTCTTCCCTTCTCTCTCCTCTTTGTCTCTTTCTGTCTCTTTCACCCTCTTTCTCTTTGTCTCTCTTTCTCTCTCCTTCTTTCCCACTCTTCTGTCACTTTCTCTGTCCTTCTCTGTCTCTTTCTGTCTCTCTTTCCTCTTTTTTTCTTCCTCTCTCCCACTCTTTTATCACTTTCTCTCTTCTGCCCAACCTCTCCCCATACTTATCTTCGATTGATCATGTTTGCAATAATTCACCTTCTTTCCTAAATAGGCGCAGTTCCCTTACTGGATCCCTCGCTCTCTCAAACACACACACACACACACACACACACACACACAAAACCATTTTTCTCCATTCCAATTCGGATCCTATAAATCAATTGCTCTGTGAAACATCTGTGAAAAGAGATGTCAGCTTCTGCCTTGCTGTTGCTTCAGCTGCCATGAAACGGGAAGGGGGGGGCTTGTATTTGGGAGGGGTTAATTGATGTGCTGGAGGAATGTTCTAGGATGTGCCAGTCGTTGGGATTGCGCATGCGTCTGTGTTTCCCGCCTACATCAACGGCCTCGACATTCCATCTTCCGGCCTGTCTTTTTGAAGTTATCTCACACCTGACACTTGAAGGACTTATGATTGGACTGGAGCTTTGATCCTAAGGGGGGGGGGAACGGGCTATTCTATATATCAATTGCTTTCGCGCCAAATTTAGCAGACTTTGCTTTGCTACTGCTCGCTTACCATTTATAATTAGTAAAAGTACTTTTGATTTCCAACCCATGGAGTCTCTTAGTTTTCTTTCCTAATTATGGAATGGAGTGGTGCCTGACAAGAAGCAAAGTCTGCTAAAGAAACCCTTTCCAGGAGATTTACGTCTACCGAGAAGGGAAATAATGACTTTTGATCACCAGCTGTCGGCTGTGACCAGGGGGGCATTTGCCCAGGTTCGCCTGGTCCGCCAGTTGCGGCCCTACTTAGATCGGGGGGCTCTCACAACAGTCACTCGAGCCCTTGTGATCTCTAGACTGGAATACTGCAATGGGCTCTACATGGGGTTGCCCCTGAGGTGCATCCGGCGACTACAGCTAGTCCAAAATGCAGCCGTGCGAGTGATAGTGGGCGCACCGCGGTTCGCCCACGTTACACCTGTCCTCCGCGAGCTGCACTGGCTACCTGTTGGTCTCCGGGTGCGCTTCAGGATACTGATGACCATCTTTAAAGCACTCCATGGTAGTGGATCTGGGTACTTGAGAGACCGCCTTCTGCCGATTACCTCCCTAAATCGACCAATTAGATCGCACAGACTGGGCCTCCTCCGAATTCCATCTGCCAGTCAATGCCGACTGGCGACCACACGGAGGAGAGCCTTTTCTGTTGCTGCCCCGACCCTGTGGAACGAGCTCCCCATGGAGATCCGCACCCTCACCACTATCCAGACCTTCCGCGCAGCCCTCAAGATCTGGCTCTCCCAGCAGGCCTGGGGATAGGCTCCTAATTACCCGCCCGAGTGTTTGATTGCTGAATGAAAGTTGGGTTTTATTATTTTTCTGTTGTTCACATATTGTTTTGTTTTGACCTTGCACCTCCCCTCCCCTGTGGTTGTAAGCCGCCCTGAGTCCCCTCAGGGAAAAGGGCGGCATATAAATCCCAATAAATACCTAAATACCTAAATTCTCCGATCAGAGAGGAAGAGGGGGCCGTTGGAGGTGCAGATTCCAGTGGAGTAGGACCTCCCGACCTTTCTCTACACGAGCCCAGCCCGCCTGACTTATCCTTACACGAAGATTTATTTCAACTGCAAATTTCCAGCCAGCCTGAACCTGCCCCCCCACCCCGATGGTCCACTTCGGTGGGACAAAGAGAGACAGAGACAAGCTGGAATGCTGGGCTCACCCAAAGACCACCCCGACAACCTTCGCTGGAGCTGGGTGCCGTGAGAAAACCCCAGACGACTGAATTCCCTGACTATTGGAGCCAAAGGTACTTTGGGGAAAGAAGGGGAGGCGATGAAGGAGAATGCCGAAGCTACCAGCTCCAGGGGCTGAGAAAACCCCAGCGGAGTGAATTACCTGATTATTGGGGTCAAACATATTTGGGGGAAAGAAGGGGGGAGGAGGAAAGAGACTGGAGAAATTGGCAACGTTACCCACGCCCGACATCTCCCCCTCCCCCTCGGCCTGCTTCACCCCCTGCAGCTAGAGGTTTTGCTGATCAAGGAGGGCCTCCCCCCCGAAGACATCGGATGGCTGAAATCCCTCCCTTGCCTGTGCGTTACAATGGTGATTCTGCTAGCCTGGCCTCTTTTCTTATGCAAGTGTTTAATTACATGGAGATTTATGGCCGAGACTTTGAAACTAACATCATGAGGGTCAGAATGGTTCTTTTGTCGTTAGATGGTGAGGCGGCTAAATGGTCAACTGCTTTGCATATGTCGGGTTCTCCCCTCTTGGGGAATTTCAACCGCTTTATGGAGGCTTTCCGCCAACGTTTTGATGACCCGTTAACTGAGAAGCGGAGCAAATTGAAGTTTTTAACCTTTGAACAAGACGATAGACCTGTTGCCCAATACATCCAGGAATTTCAGTGTCTTTCGCAATACATGAGAGGCTGGGGGGAGGACGCCCTACTGGACAGATTTGCTGAAGGTTTGAATGAAGACATTTATCAGCAATGTGTCAATCGTAACCTGCCTAGACGTTTAATCACTTGGTTTGAGCATGCAGCAGACGCTGAACTCGACTTAACCCAAAGTTATGCCAAAGAGGAATGAAGGAAGCGGAAAGAGAGGGCTGCCAAGTCCCTCCCCCCTCCAGCCACTCAATCGCTTTTCAAACGACGAGGTGAAGCGAGGGGGCCCCCTTCTGGCTTCTCCAGGCCTTTAACATGCTTTCGCTGTGGCAAACTAGGGCACACCGCCCCCGAATGTCGTGCTAAATTACCCATGGAGTCTCTTAGTTTTCTTTCCTAATTATGGAATGGAGTGGTGCCTGACAAGAATTCAGGTGCTCAGGCATGAAAATGTGCTGCTCAAACACTATACTTTTCTGCACACACTGAAAAAAAATTAGAGGGAACATTGCAGGTGACCTCATCAAAAAGGAAGAATCGTCAAAATAGGCAAATCCCACAGCAGAAGAACAGAATAACAGGGTCGGAAGGGGCCTTGGAGGTCTTCTAGTCCAACCCCCTGCTCAGGCAGGAAACCCTGTAATATTTGAGACAAGAGGCTGTCCAATCTCTCCTTAAAAACCTCCCGAAATTCCACCTATCAGCTGTTCCAGGCTGCAGGGATCATCACTGCCTATCATTTCCTCCTCACACCCAACAGAAGTCCCATTTTTTTTTATTTTTTAAACACCCCCACCCTCCTCCGAGACACCACTTTCTCCTTCTGTCCATCCAGGAATTGAATTTAATCCACATTTGGAGACCTCTCAGTTTAAAACAGCAGGAACACACACTACATTTTGTCTGCCTCACACGGTGATATTCAAGCTTTATTTTCAATGTCAACTTTAATGCCGAATGCAGTGAAAAATGTGACCCAGAGTTACCTTTGTCTTTCTGATGAAACCCCCATAGAATCGATGCTAATTTTGGAAGGTTTGGGGTTCAAGTATTGCAATTGGTGAGATGCTCCTTTGTTGGGGTTCATTGAACAACAAGCATAAGACTCAGATGGGATTTTTCCCCAGAGAAATCGAGGCTCAGTTAATTTTGGGGAGAGTTCAGGAAAGGCTGAGAGCCTCTCTTGGTGGCCAGAGAAAAGCTTTGGCCCCTCGGGGGAAGGAGACGCCCGGATCTCTCCGGAGAGGAAAGTCAGCTCAGAAGCCAAAGAAAAAGGAAGTGAAAATTCCCCCAAAGAGACTCAAGAAACATCCTGTGATTTCAGGTCTCCTGAACTGCAGCCGGAACAACAATTTGCTCTAAATGCACCGAATATTTATTTATTTATTGTGACAGATTTTCTTATTATTTATTCCCTTCTACAAGACCTTACAATCATTACATCAACATTGTTATGTCATCATACCTGTACATGTATATAATATTTCGCTTCTATATTTACACACTTTATACACAGTTCTATATATATTTATATATATTGTTTTTTGGCTTAATTAATTTTGTTCCTATTTTGCAGCCATTTGTACCAATTGTTCCAAATTTCATAATATTCCGACTCTTTTTTATCTTTTAATTTCACTGTTAATTTCTCCATCTCTGAACAATCCAAAGGGTTTTTTATCACTAATTCGTCCGAGGGGGAATTATTTTGTTTCCAGCATTGGGCAAATGCTATTCTAGCTGTAGTTAGCAGATGTGTTAATATGCACTTAATTTTCTTTGTATATTTCCCTTTGATTATTCCCACTAGAAAGATTTCGGGTTTGTATTTTATCTGTTCTCCTGTAATTTCTTGCACCCATTTCCAAATTTTGGTCCAATATTTTTGTTTTCTGGGCAGGTCCCCATATGTGATAACAATTCCCTTGTACTTTTTTACACTTCCAGCAGGTCGGCTGCATGTTGGGTACATTTTAGCCAATCTTGTTGGTGATAAATGCCAACGATAAAACATTTTGTATATATTTTCTTTAAGTGCTGCTGATCGTGTCAGTTTATAATTTGTGTTCCAAATTCTTTCCCAATCCACTAGATCTATGTTGTAACCAAAGCTTTTGGCCCACGCTATCATGCAACCTTTAACTTTTTCTTCTTCTAATGTTACTTCTAATAAATAACTGTAAATTTTCGTTATGAATTTATTTTCCGGGCCAATTAAAATTTTATCTATTTGTTGCAATTCTGTGTATATTCCATATTCTTTTACGTCTTTTTTGTATCTCGATTGTAGTTGGAGAAATGGCCACCAATCTATATTTATATTCTGCTCCTTTAATTCTGGATTTGTTTTCAATTCCCTTGGCTGCCTAAAATTTCACTGCATCTAACCATTTTCGATAGATCTCGTGTATTGGGATGTGTCATGGCTTCCATAGTGGAAAGTATTTTCATATAATGTTTTCCTCTAATTTTATTCCAGACCTGTATTAGTGCATCTCTAATATAGTGTCTGTGGAAGTATTTTTGTTTCTTTTTACCCTCTTCCATAGGAAAAAATGCCATCCCGTTTGCAAATCATGGCCCTCTAATGTTAGTATTCTTTTATTTTTTAAATTTATCCAGTCCCTGATCATGTTAGTGCTGCTATTTTGTAATAAAGCTCCCAGTCAGGGAGTCCCATACCACCTCTGCTTCTGTCATCCTGTAGAGCTTTCAACTTTATCCTGTCTTTCTTCCCTTGCCATATAAATTTTAATATAATCTTATTCAATTCAGTAAAAAAAATAAATCCTAATTTTATGGGGATTGTTTCAAATAGGTATAATAGTCTGGGTAGTACATTCATTTTTATCGCTGCTATTTTCCCTAATAATATTAGTTGTAGTTTCCCACATAGTTCTAGATCTTTTTTTATTTGTTGCACTAATTTTGTATAATTTATAGTTGAGCACTGTGTAGTTAGCCATATTCCAAGATATTTAACTTTCTTTGTCACTTGCAGTGCTATTATTCTTTCTAATTCTTTATTTTGTTCTTCCTTCAAATTTTTAGTTATCATTTTAGTCTTTTCTCTATTAATCTTTAACCCTGCTACATCTCCATATTTGCCTAGTTTTTGCATTAAGCTGTTTCCTGTTTCTAGTGGGTCTTCTATAATGAATACCAAATTGTCTGCAAAGGCCTGGATTTTATATTCCTCTTTTTAAATTTTAGTTCCTCTTATCTTCTGAATTTTGTCTAATTCTTATTGAAAGACTTTCAAGCGTCAGGATGAAGAGCAGAGGTGATAGTGGGCATCCCTGCCTTACTCCTTTCATTATTTTAAAGGTCTCTTCTTCATTTCCTTCATTTCCACCATGTTTGGCCTCTGAAACCCCATCAGTCGATAGAAATAAGGACAATTATCATTATTATTATTACGCGGAGAATGTACATTAGGAAAACAAATCTGGGCAGTTTGCAAAGAATGGGGAAGAGACGCTCAAACAATCCAGGGACCCCAAATTCAGTCTTAAGGTTTGTGGGGGGTTTTGGACTCTCCCCTCCCCCAAATCAGGAGCCTCCCCAGGAAGGAAGACGGAAGCGATGGGGCTGCAGGGGAAGCTGAGTCTGTGGGCAAAAAGGGGGCTTCAAGGGGGGCTTTTCTCCTGGACCCCCAAAATCAGCTGAATGAAATTTCTCAGCCTCTGAATCAGCTTCTGCTCAAGGCAGAGGAAACGCCAGACCAGGATTCCGGTTTGATTCCGGTTGGATTCATGATTATAGCAATATAGCAGTAGACTTATATACCGCTTCATAGGGCTTTCAGCCCTCTCTAAGCGGTTTACAGAGTCAGCATATTGCCCCCAACAACAATCTGGGTCCTCATTTTACCCACCTCGGAAGGATGGAAGGCTGAGTCAACCCTGAGCCGGTGAGATTTGAACCGCTGACCTGCTGATCTAGCAGTAGCCTGCAGTGCTGCATTTAACCACTGCGCCACCTCGGCTCTACTTATTTCCTGAGCTCTAAAAGTTGGTGGGTGAAGAGGTTTGATCTCTTGGGGGGATCCAGGGGATCCCAGATTCCGGCCAGGGGAAGATTTGGGAGGAAAAGGGGGAGTTGTGGGAATGAGGCTCAGAGGGAGAATTGGAGGGAGGAGGAGAAGGACTAAAGAAGGAAAATTCACCCGGGAGAGTCTCCGTCAAGGGAAGGGAAGGAAAAGGGGGGTCCCCGCATCCCCTCCCCCAAACTGTCCTCCCTCCCCCCAAACTCCCCCCTCCCCCCAAACTCCCCCCTCCCCTCGGACTCACCTCTCCGTCCAACCACAGGACCGCCCTGGAGAATCTCGTAGTTGTGCCGGCAGAAGCGATCCACTTCGGCCTTCTTGTACTGCAGGTACTGCTTATCGCTGTTCCAATAGTCCGCAGATGCCTTCCCCAACTCCGTGACGGCCACGAACTTCTCGAGGTCGCTGTCGAAGCGGGCGATTTCCTGCCGGTCGTAGATGTACCTGAACAGGAACCTCACCCGCTGCGTCCCGTTGAGGAAGCGACACTCGGCCTTCGTCTGGTGCAGGAAATGGGCTGGGAGGGGGAGGAGGAAGAGGACTGTCAGGAGGGACTCCAGGGCCCATCGTTCCCAGCCACTAGCAAAGGGGGGGGGGATCCACTCGGGAAGGGAGGATGGCGGGGTACCTTCCGGAAAAGACAGGGGTAAGACGCCCCCTGGAGGAGGGAAGGGGACTCTCTCAGTCCCAGAGGGGAGCAGATTTACTGGGCGGGAGGCGGAGTCTGGGGGGGTGGCAGGAAAGAAGGAGGGGAGGGGTGGGAGGAGCCTCCTGGTGGACCCTCCCCATCCTCCCGGGGGGGGGAGGCAGGCAGAAGCTCAGCTGGTAGAGCAGGGACCCTTAGATCTAAAGGGGGAGGAATGATGGGGGGAGGGCTGGAGGGGAGGTAATATCCATATCTCCCACTCTCTCTTCCTTTTGGGGGGAGGGGAACATGGGGAGGGTGCACAATGAGGACATCTAGACTGAGACTCCTGGGGTCTCCCAGCCCTACAACCCCCACCTTCCCTGGGTCGCCCCAACTTTCCCTCTTTCCCTCTAATCTTCCGCCCAACTCCCTCCCTTGGGGGGATCCTCGGGGATCACGCCTGTTTCCTATCCCCCTCCCCCCCAAAGACCCCTTGCTCCTCCCCCAAGAGCCTCTCAAAGGGAGGGTCTCCAGCCCCCTTCACAAAGGGGAGTTTTTGAGAGCCAATTGGGAGGAGCGACTCAAAGCCCCCAAATCCCCTTCTCTCACTTCCCCCTCCCCCTCCAGGTCCCGATGGAGCCATGGGGGATTATGGGGAGTGGGGGGTTCTTGTTCTCCTCCCCAAATTCAGGGTCTCCCCCAGAAGGGACGGAAGCTCCCCTCTTGCCTGACCTCCAAAGCCTCAAATTTGAGATTCAGAAGAAAAAGTGAAGTTTCTGAAGAAGCCAAAATCCTTTTGCTCAAATGGATCTTTTTCCTTCCGGGGATTCAGGGCTGAAAATGCCTCACTTTCCCTCTTTCGCTTTCGCTTTCCCTTCCCTTCCTCTTTCCAGGCAGCCCACTCCCACCCAGGCACTGGGGGAGGACTACCGAGAGAGGGGCCTGGCTGCGACCCCCACCTCGGCTACCATCGGGGAAAGGGGTGGGGTCCCTCTCCGTTCTCCTGTGAGGGGGGGGGGAATTGGGGAGGAAGGGGGGGAGACCACGCAGAGATCGAGGCTGTTGGAGGCTCTGGAGACCCAGCAGTTTCCTTTCCCCTCCGGGGGTCTTTCCCAACCTCCTCCACACCCCAACCCCCTCTTCCCCCACCCAGCCCCGTCCTTACCGGGGGTCTCCTTCCCCCCTTCGCTTCCGGGGATCCGGCCAAGCGCCCCCACCAGCAGCATCAGGGGGAGCCCAGCAAAAGCCATGGATGCTGCCCCACAAGCGCCCCCAAAGACAGAGGAGAAAGACGCCGATGCCTCCAGCCCCACAGGCGGAATCGGAGGGTCTGGATTGGGGGGAGGAGGAGTTTTCCTCGGACTTCGGCCTTGGGAGTGTCCAGAAGGAGCAGGAGGACCAATGGGAATTCTCCATTCTGCAGCGTCATCGGTCTCCGGGCAGAGCCTCCCTCGACTTCACCCGATACGAGACTTAGTTCGGCGCAGAGAAGAAACTCGAGTTGGTTATTCAGCCCAAGACCCCTTTTCCCTCCCCAGAATATTCTAAGACCACCTCAAAGGGAGGGTCTCCCTCCCCCCTCACAAAAGGGAGAGTTTGGGGGAGTTAATTTCCGAGGCCCTTCTCTCAAAGCCTCCCCTCCCCCCCCGCCCTCCAGGTCCCGATTGAGGAATCGGGGATTATGGGGTGGGGGGTCCTTTGTTCCCTCCCCAAATTAAGGGTCCAAGCTCCCCTCTTGCTTGACTTTCAAAGCCTCAAGTTTGACATTCAGAGGAAAAAGTGAATTTTCCGAAGCTTCCAAAATTCTTTTTCTTATAAGTAGTTTTGGTGGCATTTGTGGATTCAGGTCTGAAAATGCCTCAGTTTCCCTCTTTCGCTTTCCGTCTCCTTCCTCTTTTAACGGAAGAAGCTTTGGGGGCTCCAAAGGGATTTGGGCCTTGAAGCTCCCACTTCTCTTGCCCTCCAACCCCTTTCCCAGTCTCTCTTGGGGGGTCTCAGCTCCTTTCCCCCCCCACTCTGCCCCCCAGCATCCGTGGGTCCCTCCCAGCCCCCACCTTAGAATAGATTAACAGAGTTGGAAGGGACCTTGGAGGTCTTCTAGTCCACCCCCCTGCCTAGGTAGGAAACCCTACACCACTTCAGACAAATGGTTATCCAACATCTTTTTAAAAACTTCCAGTTTTGGAGAATTCACAACTCCTGGAGGCAAATTGTTCCACTGATTAATTCTTCTAACTGTCAGGAAATTTCTCCTTAGTTCTAAGTTGCTTCTCTCCTTGATTAGTTTCCACCCATTGCTTCTTGTCCTCCCCTCAGGTGCTTTGGAGAACAGCTTGACTCCCTCTTCTTTGGGGCAGCCCCTGAGATGTTGGAAGACTGCCAGCATGTCCCCCCTGGTCCTTCTCTTCACTAGACTATCCACGCCCAGTTCCTGCAACCCTTCTTCCTCTGTTTTAGCCTCCAGTCCTCCCTCATCCTCTTTGCTGCTCTTCTCTGCTCTCTTTCCAGAGTCTCCGCATCTTTTCTACATCGTGGCGACCAGAACTGGATGCAGGATTCCCAGTGTGGCCCTACTAAGGCTTTGTAAAATGGGATCAATGCTCCACGTGATCTTGATTTCATTTCTCTGTTGAGGCAGCCTAGGATTTCACTGGCTTTTTTGGCTGCTGCAACACACGGCTGGCTCCTATTTAAGGGATTGTCCAGTAGGATCCCAAGAGACTCTCACAGTTCCTGGCATTGAGCCAAGTCTCACCTAGTCTTTACCTGCACAGTTGGTGTCTTTTCTTAACCTAAGTGTAGGACTTTCCTTTCCTCTCCCTTGAATTTCATTTTGTTCCACGGGGCCCTGTGTTCGAGTCTCCCAAGATCAAGGTGGGAAAGATTTAAAGGCTCCTGTATTTAGAGGTGGGGGCAAGGACCAAGTAAGGTGATGCCCTCCCTTCATTGCCCCCCTTTAGGGTTTCTGCTCCACTCTAACCCTGTCCCCTCCCTCTGGACAAAGGGAATTGGGTTCCCATGAGGTCATCCAAACAGCAGGAAGGGGGGAGGGGCAGAGTTCCAGGGAGATCAGCCAGGCTAAAAAAGGAATGGGAAGTGAATCTTTTGAGGGAGGTGAGTTCGAGGAGGGGCTGAAGCTTCACCCTCCTTGTCTTGGAGGGGTTTCAGCCTCTACATTAGCCCAGGTGCTTCCTGGTGGTCTCCCATCCTCAGGCTAACCAGGCTGATCTCTCTCACCTAGGTGAGGTCATTGGAGGCTGGGCAGCTGCCAGATGTTGAGGGCTGATGATAAAATATCAGCTAATGTTGGTGATACCTGATCAGGCCAGGCTCAGAGCCCCCAACCCTCTCCCAGCTGCAGCAGGCAGACATCCCACAGGGCTCCTATCCTCAGATGGCCTGAATCCTTTCCAGGGATTGGGGGTGGGGGCTGGAGGGGTCGAACTCCACCCTGCCCCCCACCGGCCTCAGCAGGCCAGAACTGGGTCACCCCCCTGCAGCTGAAGGAGGCGGCGGAGTCTGAATGGGTCCCACAATTGTGTGTTTGGACACACCCAGTCACACAAAATTGGCCCCAGATCCAGGCAGACTCTGGTGGGAGGCCCATCGCTCTCCTGATCAAAGCAATAGCAATAGCAATAGCAGTAGACTTATATACCGCTTCATAGGCCTTTCAGGCCTCTCTAAGCGGTTTACAGAGAGTCAGCATATTGCCCCCAACAATCTGGGTCCTCATTTTACCCACCTCGGAAGGATGGAAGGCTGAGTCAACCCTGAGCCGGTGAGATTTGAACCGCTGACCTGCTGATCTAGCAGTAGCCTGCAGTGCTGCATTTAACCACTGCGCCACCTTGGCTCTTCTAGGCTCTTTTCATGCTTCCCCCTCCCCCGACACACACACACACACACACACACACACACACACAGAGCAGCATTTCTTCCTCCAACCCCCAACAGCTAAAGAGTCACTTGGGTTTCGCTTCCCCAGCCTGAAGCGTTGGGCTCCTCCGAAGCGGAACTGAGGAACTGGCCAGGATCCATCAGGCAACAAGCCTCCATTCTTCATCAGGGCAGCTCAGGGACTGCCCTCCTCTGCCCCATGGCTGAGCCTCCAGGTGGGGCAGCCCCCTTTCTTCCTCTGGGCCCCCGGAAGTGGCTGAAGGGGCCCTTCCTGACCTCCTGATTAGATGGAGTCCCTTCTCCCTCAGTCAAAGCACATTGAAGACAACAGTCCTTGACTTATAACGGTTCATCCAGACAAAGTTACAATGGCACTAAAAAAAAGTGACTCTTTGCCTAATATTCCTTCTTTCTAAAGTATTTTTTATTGCTTTGAATGTGTTTTTAAATACTTTCAAGTATATTCCTGTTTTTAGCTTTGCTGTATGTGACCCAGAATCACTTGTGGTTAGATGGGTGGCTATTTAGATTTGATAGATAGATAGATGGATGGATGGATGGATGGATGGATGGATGGAGATAGATAGATAGATAGATAGATAGATAGATAGATAGATAGATAGATAGATAGATAGATGTGTGTGTGTGTGTTGTGTGTGAGAGAGAGAGAGAGAGAGAGAGAGAGAGGTGTACATGATGGATGGATAGATATAAATAGATACCATGTTTCTGGGAAAATAAAACAGGGTCTTATATTCTTTTGACCCAAAAATAAGCACTTGGCCTTGGGGGGAGATCTTATTATTTTTGGGGTGCAGGAGGGGGCGAACATGGTCACCTCATGGCTGCTGCTGTGTTGCAATATTTTCAGGTAGGGCTTATTTGGGGGAAACAGGGTAGATGGATGGACGGATGATGGACGGGTGGATCAAAGGATAATCGTAACCCGTAGAATGAAAGAGTATTTGTTCACATAAGAATGTTGTCCATTTGTTGCAGCCTCTTGAAATATGTTTCCAGAGACTTTTTCATTCCTCCCCGCATGAAAGTGGAAAAAGGGATGATAATAATCTGTGTACTTCAATATTTCTTTAAGCTCCTCAGTCACGTCTTTGATTCGTTCCCCACACCTGGGAAACAGCTGAGCCCCCTAGTTTGATTGTCTACGAATTGCTGGTTCAGTTCCCCTGAGCAATGAAGCCTCTTCCACCAACAATGCCTTTTCTTTGTTAAGGAAATCTGATTTCTTTTTCCTGCCATTGAGATATTTGGTGTTTGTCTCCAGGTTCTTTCACGCTATCTTGCAAGGGGAGGGATTTCCAACAGGAGCCCAAATCTTCTCTCTGTTTGAGACAATTCCCACAATCCCACACTGACCGATTCTTCCTGTGGTGACCCCAAGACCCCAGATGAGGAAGGGGAGGGGAAAGTTCTGCCCTTAGAGATTGAGGCTGCTGGAGTCCTGCAGAGCCAGTCTGGATGACCTCTGGAGGGGGCGAGGCTCAGTTGGAAGGATGCTGGGAAGAAGGGAGGGGTCTTCCATTCAGGGATGCCCCACTGAACCCCCCCATCTTTCCCACAGAGCTGGTCTTCCCCTCCATGGCAAATGTCTTCCACACCAGGAATGGCTTCAGGTGGGTTTCTCAGAGGTCATCTAGACCAACCCCCTGCTTGAGTAAGGGGAGACCCTACACCCGGGATGGGGAACCCATGGCACGCGGAGCCATTTGCCAGGGCCCATGAGGCGTTGCCCTGTCAGCTGAGTCCAGCCTTTTTAAAAGCCATTTCTCGCCCTCCCCAGGCTCCAGAGTCTTTATAGCTTCTTCTTTATTCTTCTCTTTTATCTTCTTCTGTGTCTTGCCATCTGGGGTAGAGTTCCTGGCCATCTAGCTCCCCTTCCCATATTCCACTCTTTCCATTTCCAACCACAATCCGTTCACCGTAGATGTCAACAGATTTCTTATCTTTGTGTTCGTTATTCTCTTCAGTTTTTAGGACTCTAACCTTCCACTTTTTCCATTTGATAAACATCTCCAAATCCTCCATCACATTTTGCTGTTATATGCTCTAAGTTTTCCAGCTTCTTCTCAATTCTCTCTGATACTTCTAGTAAATTTTGAATTTCAAACATTATCTTTTGCAATGTTGAGGCTTCTTTTTGATCTTGATGTTGTGCCATTCTTCCAACTGGTAAACACTTCCACTCTGGCTTTCAAAGCTTTTTATTAAATCAACCACAAATTCATTAACAATCTTTCACAATAAGGCCTTGTTTTCTCCAGTTGCCAATAAGGTTCAGAAGAACACCTGCATAAACAAGCCATGCTCTTCTTCTTATCACTCCCTGTAAACAAGCTGCAAGGCCTTGAAGAGCAAAGTCAAAGTGATGAAAGAAAGACATGAAAGTACAATGTTTCCAAGCCTCAAACCTCCAGCCTCCAGGTGGCAGTGTTACTTCTTTTCCCTGTAATGTTACAACCCTCTTTGTATTCCTTTTGTTTCTTTTTTATATTCCAGGTTTAAAAGAAGTAAAATTCTTGAATGAAGTAGAACAAAGGGAAAAAAACTCATGTAGAAATGGGAAAAAAAAGGATTTTAATCCATAGGTTACAAAAATAAAAAAATAGAAGAAAAAAGACTAATCCGTTTGCTTTAAAAGACTTGCGCAAATTCCATCCATAAAATAGCATTTAAAAAGAAAGATAACACACTGTCCAATTCAATCCAAATGTAGCTTAATTTCACCGCTTATTTCTTCTGTTCTCAAATTTAATTTAGCTTTAAGGGTTTTTTGGGGGTGGGGAGTCTCTTTTAAAACAGTAAAATTTCCTCACCAGCTGGACACACTTTCTCTTTCCGTTTCCTTCCATTCCGGAGCTGTCCCAACTTCATCAGCTTTTGGCTGTGCTTGTCAGCACCTCTCCATTAAATAATTAGGAAAGAAAGACCACGAGACTCCATGTGTGGAAATCAAGTGTACTTTTACTAATTAAAAATGATTAAAGGCATATCGAAGCAAAATCTGAATATTTAGGCGCGAAAGCGATTGATATATAGAATAGCCCATTCCCCACCCCTTGGTATCACAGTTACAATCCAATCATAATTCTCCCAAGTGTCAGGTGCGAGATAACTTCAAAAGGCATCACGAAGATGGAATGTCGGTGCCGTTAGTCCTGGCGGGAAACTCCCACGCATGCGTAGTCCGATCAACCGGTGAACTCTAGACCTCTAGATCGCACGTCGTGTCATCGCGACGTCAGCACCGCCTTCTAGGTGCTGCAATCTTGTTGTGAATTAGCACCATCTTTCTCTACATTTGGCACCTGGGAGAGGTGTGGACTTCAACTCCCAGAATTCCCCAGCCAGCGTAGCTACGCGAGGACTTTAGGTGCTGGAAGTCCCTGCACCCTCCAGGGGCTGCCAAGGTTGGGAATCCCTGTCTTACTCTGCGGCTGGCAGTTTAGATGAGAGATAGGACAGTTAAAGGACCTTTATAATCAACAAACGTTTTTTTTAATATCTGCGTGTTATTCTACACTTACGTTATTCTGAATTTTTGAATGTTCCTCCGTGTTTCCTATTAAAAATAGCAACATGTTCATGTTTTATTTGTGTCATTTATCTGGGCGATTTACAGACATTGAATAAGTTTTTAAGATCCCCCCCCCCCAAAGGCCCTCCGGGAGAGGCATGTTTTTGGCAGCCCTTGAAGTGGGGCCGAGAGGCAGGTTGTCCCTGGGGTGGGGGGAGCCCCACAGAGACCTTCAACTGCCCCCAAGGGGAGGAGGGAACCCTCAGCTGGTGCTTTCTGGCCCTTTGGGGTGGACGGATGATGGTCTTTCAGGTAACCTGGCCTGAGCCACAGGAGGCTTTGAAAGCAGAGCTGCAGATTGGAGCCACAACCGGCCGCCACAACATCGGGGGTGTGATGTGGCCACACCAATCCTGGCCAGGGAGCTGGGCCAGCCATTATTTCTGGGTAGACTTCAAGGGCAAACCGGCCCCTCCATAAACTGAATTGCAGTAGTCTAACCAGGACACGAGGGATGAGAATTAGCAGGTGGAAGCTTTTGAATGAACTCCCTCCCACCCACCCACCGAAAGCCCACCTGGGCCTCCCTCCCATGGGACCATTTGGACCCAGCCAGGAAGGGACAGTCGGAGGCCAAGACCACCAAGCATGCGGTGACCTATGGGGTGAGTGGGGTGTGATGTTGAGGGCCAGAAGGCAGCATCCGCCTCCACACCACTTTCCCCAGAGAAGACCCACCCCCCCAGCCTCTGCCTCCCCCCCCCCCCCCCCGGTCAGGCCAGGAGAAAAGGGAGCATCACAGCCTTGAAAATGAGTCCAGCTGAGTGGAGAGAGAATCTGTTCAAAATCCACCTTTCGAGGGAGCTGTTTGGGAGAGGCTGGGGGGGCGGGGGGGGGGGGTAAAGGACTTCCAATCTGGGCTTCCTTTCAGTCTCCCATGGAAGGCAGCCAAGAAGGGCTGGGAGGAAGGGGGAGGGGGGATCAGGACCAACCTTGTCCTTGGCTGAAGGAGGTGGGGGCAGGTGGGGGGGGGAGCCAACCAAGGTCGACCCCTTGTCTGGGGCGTCCAGGGTTCTGTTGAGATCAGGCCCTGGTTTGGGTCAGCCTGATTACAGCCTGTGGTGTCAACTCCCCAGAGAGATTCCCACATCTGCCGGGCGGGGGTGGATGGGAGAGGAGGGGGAGGGGAAGCTGGGATCCGAGGCTTCAAAGCCGTTTGCACTTCCCAAAAGGAGATGTTGGTGCAGCCTCTTATTTTAGCAATTAAAAAGCCCGTTTCCCTCTTCTTAGCCGAGGCCGGTTTCCTTCGGCATTTCGTTTATCTAGTGAATTTGCCACCCACCCCGCCCATCATATTGAATTGAAATGCTGCATTGAATTAAGTGAAATTAGCGAAAGGCAAATCCACCCCCGTATTAATTTCATTGCCGGAGATCGAAGGAAGCCCGACTTTTGCTCTACTTCCTAAAATGTTCTGCTCCTCCTTGGAAAGGGGCAGCTTATGATGAGAACAGAAGTAAGGCGGCTTGTCACCCAGCTGGCAAAGAGCCGGGTGGGACAGTTGTTGATTAGTTTGGAGGTCGCCGCTGGGCCTAGACACATTCCTTTCCATTTATTTATTTATTCTTCCTGGAGGCTTGGAAAGAGACACACAGACACACACAAGAGAAGTCTTGATATCTAGAGAGTCAAGTTTGGCAGATTTTGGAGCCGGGGAGCCCGGCTGTTTTGGGTTCCTATTATCTTATCTTTCCGGCCCTGAGAGATTAGTCAAAGGAACAGCTTGCGTCCCCAGAGTTGTGGGTCCTCTTATCAACGGAGGTTTTTCCAAAAAAAAAAAGAAGACTGGACCTTCACTTCTCCAGGACAAGAGTTAAGGGCTATTGCCTTGGACAAGGGTTTGGACTAGATGGCCTCCAAGGTCCCTTCCAGTTCTAGGATTCTGTGTTCTTAACACCTTTTTGCACGCCGGTGAGGACAAATCTTCTAAAAAGCACTTTTTTCAAAAAGGCAGCTGATTTTCCTTGGCTTCTCATCCGAGACGAAGCTTCCTCAGTTCTGACAGGGGGTGGTTGTGGTGGTGGGTGATGGAAGGATTTCATCCTGAGATGGGTGGGAGTGTAAAGCTCTACTGGCAAGAGGAGGGGACCTTTACCCAAGTAAACCCACATTTGAACCCGGGGCTTTCTGCTCCGTCTGGTCCCACCCGAGGATATCCTGCTGCAAATCACAGGAGACTTCGGCCCGATGTGTTTCCTTCCATGCAGGCATCCCTGAATCTGCGGCAGCCTCTTCCCCCAGGTGTGTGTGTGTGTGGGGGGGGGAGAAATTGGGCTTTTGTTCAAATAAGAATTCTAGATTTCCCACAGAATCCAAAGTCTGGCAAAATACAATTAGGAGTCAGCAGGCAGGAAGGTGGGGATTGCAATTCAAACTGTGCTGGCCGGCACCAAGCCACCCACACGGGGCCTTCCGAGACTCCCGGTGGCCTTAAGGGCAGAGAGAGGGGAGGACTTTGGGTCAGGGGGCTCCCCAGGAGCCCCACAGCTCCACCTCTTCCCTCTTCCCTCAGCCTCAGCCAAAATGGCGGGCAAACCTCCCAGCTGCTTGAGGAGCCTGAAAAGGCGGGAAAATCCCAGCACCCCATAGGCCAGGAGAGCCTGAGGTGGGAGGGGCCTAAAAGGCGGGAAAATGCACCTGAGGAAAAAGAGTTCTCTGCCTGACAAAAGAAGCTTCTGGAAGAGAATCCTCCTGCCGGCCTCATTTGGCACCCCAACCAGAATTTGAGAAAGGGACCAGAACCGGCCCACTTTTCCCCACTGATAGTTCATTCCCGTCCGATTCTTGGATCACCCACAGCTTTCCTGCCAAAGGTTTCTCACAAGGCGTTCGCCATCGCATCTTTCCAGGGGCTGAGGCAGAGTGACTGGCCCAAAGTCCCTTAGCCGGCTTCGTGCCTCAGGCAGCCGGAGAGCGTCCATTTCTGGCTTGGAGCCTTGTTCCACCACCCCCCTCCCCTCCCCAAGCACCAAACTGGCTCCCATTCATTACTTATTTCATAAAATTTGTTTAGTCTCAAGGAAGAAACGTAATTAAGTTTAAAAATACAGACCAGCATGGCTGGCTGGGGAATTCTGGGAGTCAGCCCACACGTCTTAAAAATTGATGGGGACCACGTGACCCCGGGGATGCCGCAACCCACCACCATAAATAACCGTTGCCCAAGTGCCCAAATTTTAATCCTCGGGATGCGAAGACCAGTTGTCACTATTTTCAGTGCCATTCTGAAACAATTGGCTGTAAGCCAAAGACTTATATATATATATACGTCCATCTCTCACAAATGTGGGACTGGCTGGCATAGGGGTTTCTGCACAGGTAGCTCTTCATCCATGACCAGTCTAAAATCCTGTCACTGCAACTGTTTTAAGTCCTAGATTTTGGCAAAGATGCCTCTCCCGTAGCTAACAAGCGGTTTGCTTAATGACTGCAACCCCCCCCCCAACAAATTTATGTGCCTACGATCCAGGTGGTGGTTGTCCCAAAGGTGCTTTTATTTAAAAAGGGGAACTAAGTGGACTTTTGTTTTTCCTAGGAGACGCTTCGCTTCTCATCCTTCAGTTGAACTCAGGGATGCCGAGAAGCGAAACCTTTTCAAGGAAAAACAAAGGGAAGTCCAGCTGCCTTTGGAAGGAACACCTTCGGGGTGACCTGTTTTATGACCAGGATGGGCACTATGGACCCCCCTGTGGAGGAAGAGGAAGGGCAGCGGCAGTGGGCAGGGCAGGGGCCGCAAGCGGACGGGACACAGAAATGGAGAAGACGGCAACGCTTTCCAATCCTTCCCCGCACAGATAAACCTTCAGAACCGCTCCAAAATAAAACGAGGTTTTGGCGTGGAAACGCATAAAAAACATTCTATGCAGCAGCCCAAAGAGTGGGATTCCCCTGCACGGAAGGCGCACCGGAGGACTGGAAGGGCCTTTTGCCCTCTCCCCCCCACCCCCACCCCACCCCCCGGTGACCCCATCAGGCCAGTCGCCCTTGAGGACTCCCAGAGCCTCTGCAAACCCCCCCCCCCCCACTCAGCCCTCCGGACACCGGCATGTACCATTTTCTGTTTTATTTACATGTTAAAGAACCAGATTTTAACATACAGTAAGATGAAACAGAGCCCTAGAAGATGAACAAGTGGGAGTAAAAGAAACGGTAGAAAAAATATACAGTCAACGTAAAAAACTCAAGAGGGCCGCCCCTCCTCTTCCGAAAGGCAGCCGGCCCGAGGGGGCAAAGAACATGCGGTGGCAATTGTGCCAAGGACATACACGGCTGCTGCACTCACTCCGGGTTCCCAGGGGAGCCAACGAGGGGGGGGGGAGAAGGGGGAATAAATAAAGAACCTCGAGTGCTTGGGGGGGAGGGGCAAGTGAGAGGAGGAGGGGGAGGCGGCACCTTTCCTCCCCTCCCCCACCCGAGAGGGGAGGGGCCCCAAAAGCTGGAGCATGGAGGGGAGGACGCATCCCGCCCCAGGCCGTCTCTGTCCCTCCGGAGAAGGAGCGTCACCAAACTCAAAACTCACTAAATGCCGGATAAAAACTACACAAAGGCCTTTGAGTTCAAGGCAGCCGCTCCTTCCTAGAGCAACCTGTACACAGTCCTAGCGGGGGGGCCCCCCCCTCCAACCGAAGCACAAACGGGGTGGGGGACCTGCTCTCGCCCCACCGCGGTCCAGTGGGGAGGAGAGGGGAGCCAGCGGCCGAGCCTTCCCGCGCTGACCCCGAAGGGGGGGGGGAGCCCCTCGCTCGTCTCGCTCTTCCGGGTTCCGATCCTGCGGAACCGGCCTCCTCTTCCGGCCTCCCTCCCGCCTGCCTGTCTCTCCTAGCTCGCCCCACGGCCGCCTAGCTGGAGTCCGAGTCGCTTGTGTCCGAGGAGGAGGAGGAGGAGCTGGAGCTGCTGGAGTCGGAGCTGGAGCTGCTGGCACTCAGGCGGGAGATGGGCACCTGCTGGGCAGACTCCGGCTTCTCATTGGCTGCAGGAGGGGAAGGAGAGAGAGAGAGAGGAAGGTCAGCCCTGGACCAGGAGAGGCCCCAGGGCCCAGGGCGGCTGTTGCGGCCGCTGGAGACCGACTGACCTTTTTTGGGCGGCTTCTTGGCCGAGTTCAGCTGCCCGCTGACGTCCTGCAAGCGCCTCTCCAGCTCCCGCTTCTTCTCTAGGGCCAGCTCCTCCTTCGTCTTGCCCACCGGCTTCTTCAGGGCTGCGGAGGAGGAGAATGAATTCTGGTCAAGGGACTCCCTCTTACTTCAGGCTGCAGGGCCTAGGAGCCCACCCAAATCTGGCCGACATCTTAAACCACGGCTAAAGAAACCACAGCAACCGATACTGTAAAATGTGAGCCCAGCGATCCGGGTCTCCAGGCCTGAAAAGGCCTCGTGGGAGCCAAATCTTGGGAAGAGAAGGGCAACACGGAGCCTCCCGACAGAACCTGCCACACCAGAGAAAACAACTGCAAGAACCCCCCCCCCCAGGGGGGGCACCTGGGCAACGGAGGAAGTGGGTTGGAAGGGGGACACAACTAATCCCTGCCTAAAATGACGTTTTATTTTTATTTAGAATTATATAAATAAAATTAATAAGGGAATTAATAACGTCTTCTGGTCCAACCTCCTGCTCAGGCAGGAAACCGTACACCACCACCAGACAAATATAATATTTATCAGGACCTTCCATGGAAATCCAAGTTCTTGTTTTTAAACCAAGGCTTTGTCTGTCTGTCTTCCTGGGGGGTTTCCTGCCCCGCCTCCGCAGCTGGGCGGCTTCAATGAAAATCTGGAGCGTGAGGCCGGCAGCCAGAGGGCCCCCCCCTCCTAAATGACCCACTGAAGGCACGGCTGGGTGGCCCAGGAGGTGGGGAGGCTCCCAGGCAAACCCAGCTGGCCAAAGGAGGGAGGTTCAAGGACAGACCCCACAAGAGGAGGAGGAAGACGGGGGGGGGGGGCAGGAAGGCTTCCCAGGAGGCCAAGCGGAATTCAAGGTTGCAAAGCAGCTGCTTTCCAAGGGAATCCAGCGGAATCTCTGAAAGGCCGCAACTCCCCCAAGTAGGCCAGATGGGGACGGCCGTAGCCGTTATCTGAGATTTCCCCCACACAGAAAAAACCTTCACCCCTAATTTCCTTCGTAAACAAGGCCAGCCGGAAACCCTCCATGGGGATCAGGACTGCCTGCGCCAGGAAGGGAGGCGGCACTTCTACCCAGGTGAGGGGGGGGGGGGCTGCCTGCATCTAGCACTGAAACCCCCCTCGGAGCCCTCGGCCGCCACTGGAGGACCAATCCGGGCTGTTTGTCAAAGCCAAAGGCAACGCGGGAGAAGAAGAACGGGGCATGATGAGGCATGCAGACAAACATCCTGCTCTCCCTCCCTCCCCCCACCCCCCGCCTGCCTGCCTGGTGACGTCTCCAGCCCAGCCGCCCCCCCCCCCCCCAATAGCAGACACAGTCCTTGGGCAAAGTCAGAACAGACTCCCCACAAAAGTGGGAGACCAGACATGAGTCATCCCCCCCCCCAACCCAGGAGTAAAAGGCCGCCCGCCTGCCCGCCCAGACTCACTCTCGCTGTAGGGCTTCCGGGGCTTCTTGCGCAGGCAGGAGAGGACGTAGTGCTCCAGCTCCCGCAGCGTGGAGGCCTTGAGGGTCTCAAAGTCGATCTCGATCTCCTCCGGGTTGGAGTCCCTGAGGGAGGGCTCCCGCGACTGGATGATGTGCACCACCCGGCCGAGCTTCTCCCCAGGGAGCTTGTTGATGTCCAGGCTGAGCTGGCGCTTCTCGTCGTAGCTCATGGGCTTGCTCTCCTCCTCCTCCTCCGAGTCAAAGAGCACGGGGACCGGGGGAGGCGGCGGCAGCGCCTTGGAGCCGGACTTTTTGGCGTTCCTGGTGGCAAAGGGGGAGAGCGGCGTTCAGGTGACGGGGATCCTACCCACCCTCACCCGCCAGGAGAAGTGGGGGGGAAGAGACAGCAGCTGTCAGACTGTCTTGGCTTGTTGACATACAGAGCTCGCCACGGTCGATCCGCCGGGGAAAGAGAGTCATCACCCAGCTGGTGTCCCCCTCGCACCGTCCCTACTACTCACTTGCTCCCACCGCCACCGCCGGCCTTCTTCGACTTCTTCAGCTGGGCCGGGTGAGCGCGACCCTCGTCGTCTTCCGCTTTGGCTTTGCGCTTGTCCGACTTCTTCTTTTTCTTCTTCTCCTTCTTGTCCCGCTTCTTCTTGGGCTTGGACACCGGTCCTTGGGAGAGGGCCGCCAGCTGCTCGTGCACCGCCCGCAGCTGGAGGAGGAAAGGCGGTTGGAGAAATTGCCAAGGGCCCCCTTCTCTCCCCTCTCCCACAAAGGCCCGGGGGGGGGAGGGGCTGCCTCACCTGTTCCTGCAGCTCAGCCAGCCGATTGGCCCGCTCCTCTTCGGAGTCCGAACTCTCCTCCTCAGAATCTGAGGAGCTCTCACTGCTGCTCTCGTCTTCGTCCCCCTCTTCTTCGTCATCGTCCCCCTCTTCGTCGTCATCCTCCTCCTCCTCCTCGTCGCTCGATGAGTCATCTGTGGAGGACTTCATCAGAAGTCCCGGCTGTGGGAGCGATGTCGAGGGGGGGTTGACATTCAGGGGTTCATCGGGCATCTTGGCGTAGCTGAATTCAAAGACGTCCTGCAGGAGGACCGTGGAGACAACCCCCCCTCGGCCATTATTGCTCTGACCACCAAAACGGGGAGGAGCGCGAGGAGGCCCCCCCCCACCATCGGATTCCCGTGGCTCACCTGCAGCTTGCGGGCCATGGCCACCACGTCGTGGTCAGGAGGGTTGTACTTGTAGCAGTTGGAGAACATCAGCCGCACATCGGAAGCGAACGCCTGTGCGTCGTGATACTCCCGGTTCTCCATCTTGCGCTGTGGGCCCACAGGAAAAGGGGGATACCAGAGGGAGAGGAACACAATGAGGGCGCAAATTCCAGAGCTTTCAACACACACACACTAAGCACAGAGGAGGGTAACTTCATTTCATTCCCAACCGAGAGCACCGCAGGTTGTCCCTAACCTCCAGCCAACTCACCCAGGCACTTGTGGAGCCCAGGGAGCCAGGCCATCATTCAGAAAGCCCCACCGTTTTCTCAGGCCTGGAAATACGGGTGGCCCTGCATGCACCCGCCATCCTCCCCCACACCAAAAGCAAAACCACCAAGCAGAACTGCAGCATTTTCAGAAATGCCTTTTTATGGCTGAGAAAATGCCCGGGGACCCCCCCCCCCCCCAATGCTATGTGCTCTGTGCCAGGGATGGCCAAACCGGAAGGTGCATGCATGTGCGCACGCTGGAGCTCAAGAAACCCGAAGACCAGCTGGCCGGGGCGGGCATGCCTGTTTTTCGGGTCAGAAAACCAGCTGGCCGGAGCGCACGTGCGCCAGAACCGAGAAGATGATTGTTAAGGGGAAAATGGGAGAACCGTGTCTTGTGTTGTGTTCCCTAACTTAGTAATTTAGAAAAATAATGAAGGTGGGCTATGAAGAAAATAACCGTGTAGGACAGTGACCCCAAACCTTTTTCGCCCGGGTGCCAAAAGGACAGACATGTGTATGCGCTCGTGTGCCCCCCCCCATAATTTAATGCCCCCCCCCCATGACATGTCCCCTGATCATGCATGTGTGATCTCTCCCCCTCCCCCGGCTGCCCCACAAATGGCCAGAAACAGCTCATTTTCCGACCTCCTGCAGGCCTGGTAGATCCATTTTTCACCCTCCCGAGGCTCTAGATGCTTCCTAGGACCCTGGGGAGGGCGGAAAACGGTCCAAAACGCAAACCAGAAGTTCGAGAACAGAACAGCCGTTTTTCTCCCTCCGGAGGCTCCAGGAGAGTTCCCCGGCGCCTCTGGAGCGTGAAAAACAACCGAAAATCAGCTCCCTGACAGGGCAACACCATGCATGCCATAGGTTCACCATCACAGGCGTAAGAGAAGGTGTGATCAACATTTTTTTTCCATTTCTTCCTCACCCAAGGAGAAGGGGAAGCAAAAGCAAGGAAGAGGAAGCCATCAGGAGAACTGCTGAACGCCTGGCTCCGTCCCTGCACTCTACCCCAAGGAGAGAGTCCCTGCTGCCATCCATGGCTCCCCTACCCCAGGACTCCCTCTCCCCCACCCCAATCAAAGCAATTCAAGGAAACCCCCCCGATTCCAGGAGTTTCCCGGCCCTCCAGCTCACCTTAATGCTACTGAGGTCCATCGGATGCTTGATGATCTCGTGGTAGTCGTGGAGGCCCAGCGCGGAGGCATCGACGGGCTTGTAGAAGGGCCAAGCGTAGGCCGCGTGCTTCTTGGAGACGAGCTCCTTGAGGATGCCGTTACAGTACTTGAGCTGCTCGGAAAGCTTGCCTCTCTTGGACGTCTGGTGCTGCTGCGAATCTGGCAGGTCTTTCCGGGGAGGCTTGATGGGGCGCCCGCTCTCCCTCCGGGCGGGAATCTTGGCCGCCTTGGCCTCCAAGATGGCAGCGGAGGGGGAAGACTCTCCCCCGCTGGTGGCAATGATGGCCGTGGGCGTGGGAGTCGTGGTATCCGCTTTCCGCTTGACGCCTTTTTTCTGTGGATGGCAACAAACAGCTTTGTCGATTTCCCAGGGAGTGCTGTAAGTTGGGGGTGCCGACTTGACCCCACACATTGCTCTTCCTGGAGACAGCAACAGAAGCCACCTACCAGGCTTCCTACCTAGCCGACCCCGGTGCCCTGCCACTGTTCTCCGAGCTCACCTTGGTCACCGGGTGCGTGGGCGCAGGGACGGCCAGCAGCGGCTGGGAGGCAGCAGTGGAGTGCAGCGGCTTCAGGAGAGGGGTGGAGATGACGGAGGGGTGGGGGATGCTGATGATCGTGGTGGGGATGTCTGTGCTGTTGGAGAACAACCCAGTGTGGGAGACCGAAGAGATGGCCGGAACCTGTTGGGCGGCGGCATTGGCTGCTGCCAGGAGGGCTGGGGAAGAAAATCACCACAGGTTAGCCGAAGGAACAAGCTCATCATCCCCACTGCCCCCCCATTCCCAAGCCAGGAGTGTCTCTCCCCCACCCCCACTTGTAAGGCAGGCAAGGTTCAAAACTTTCCCCTGGGGGGGGGGCGTTCTCCCCTCCACCAACCCCATGGGGCGTGTAGTGCCTGGACCTCCGGCGCCTCTCTGTTACCTGCTGCCCGGGATGCTCCCTTCTTGTGGCTGTTCTTGGCCACGGTGATGACAACCTCCTGCTCCTCCTGAGGCATCTGGGCCACTTTCTGCAGAAAGATCTTCTCCAGCGTCTGGGCCATCAGCACAATGTCGTCTGTGGGCTGCAACGGGCAACAGTCAGCAAAAAAAAGAGGCCAAGGGGCAGACGGCGCAAAGCTTTGAGGACGGACGCTGTGACCACTTCAGTACCACTTTCCGACCGGAAACCTTCAGGCGTAACTTAAAAATGAAGCTAGCCTATAAAGACGCTAAAGCTGCCCAGCCGAAAGCCTCCAGGAACGGGGATTCAGCAGTCGGCCCTTCTGAGGTTACTGTTCTTATTCTCAAAGGACTCCCACATTGAGTTTGAGCCAGACACACACACACACACCCTGCGTACAACAGGGAAACAGCCTCCCACAGCTGACCTGCGCTAGAAGAAGAAAGCAACTTCCGCCAGAACTGACCTGCTGGACAAACTCCCAGCACACAAGGTATTTAAGGTGCCTGGCGTACCGGATTTAAAGCAAACCAGTCAACCCAAGTCCGCAGCTTCAACCCTTGAAGGACCAGGAGCAGCCGGGGAGGGGGAAAGGCGCCTCCATCTGCAGGCTCACCTTGTTGTAGATGTAGCAGTTGGTGAACATGGTGTTGAAGTCCTGCATGCATTCGGCCGAACTCCAGTAGTAGCTGTTCTCCAGGCGCCGCTTGATGGTGCCCATGTCCATCGGCTGCTTGATGATTTTGTGGTAGTCCTGCAGGCAGAGAGGGGCACAGGGAAGGCCCCGGCCGTCAGGGACACCGCAGCCGCTCCTCACGCAGCCAGACCCCAGGGTCCCGTGTCCCCCGTCCCCCCCTGCCCTCACTGTCTAGCAAACTTTGCAAATAAGCAGCAAGAGGATGACGGACGCCCTGCCTGGCTCTTTCAAAGTTGGTGAGAATCCGGCAAAAACACAATGAAACACGCACCCACCCGCGCCTTGGGGGGCACATCTATGGCCTCTACCTGAAAAGGCTCCTACCCACCCAGCCCCTGGCAAGGACCACCCCCTACTCGCAAGGACTGCCCTGCCACGAAATCTCCCTGGTGCGCAGAAACAAGCTGGCAAGCAGAAACCTAGACAGATTTTACCTCTGGGCTTTAACTCCTTAGGTGCCGACCGTTAATTTGGGGGGCCCCCGCTTGATGTCTTCTACAAAGTCATGGATGGGAATCTGCAAAACGCATTCAGGTCAGAAGAGATTAGACGGGGGATGGCGCAGAAGTAGCTGCATCCTCTCATCCATGCCTTTGTAGGGACATGAGGGAGGAGGAGGAGGAGGAGGACCGGCGCCCCACAGAAGCCCTTCGGTGGGGGAGACCCTAACAACTGGCAAGGGCCCTGACTGACTGTCACTCTGCTGAGGGTAATGGCATCCTGGCGGGGGAGACGGAGCCCGAGACCAAAAAGCTGACACGGCAGCAGATGATGGACCCGACCCCAGCGCCACTCCTGACCACCCCAAGCTCTGCCCCAGCCACGCAGGGAGATCCAGGAACCATTCAACAAGCACGGACATCCCCCCCCCCCACACACAACCCCCTACCGGGGAAGGAAGGCCGGTTACCGGGAGCCCCAGCTTGACCGCGTCCACCGGCTGGCGGAAGGGCCAGGCGAACTGGTGCTTCCAGAGCGCTTTCATCACCACTTTGTGCAGGTACTGGAGCTGGTTGGTCACCCGGCCGGGCTTCTTGGGGTTGGAGACCTCGGGAGGGGCCGGGTTGGCCTGGGCCAGCTGCAGGGCCGGTACGGAGGCCATGGTGGGGCTCTCGAAGCCCTCATAGAGCAGCGACGGCTTGCGGATCCGCTTCCCCGGAGCCGACTCCACCGCCAGGCCCACCAGGCCCGCATTGCCCTCGCCCAGCAGCCTGCAATAAGACGGGAACGACGGCCGCTCAGCGGGCGAGGAGGAGCCGGGCAGGAGCGCCAAGAACGCCGCCGCCGCCCGGCACGGAACGCCGCCCGGCACCGCAGCGCCACACACGGAGCGGGAGCGCGAGCGAAGCGGGTCCATCTGCCAGATCAAGCCGGGGAGGCCAGTCCCGCCTTCCCTCCCGATCGCGTCGGTAAGCGCGAGGCTGCGGGCAGGCTTGCAGGAGGGGTGCCCGGTTGCTAGGCAATCCCGCCGCCGGGCCCAGCCCCGCCGGCAGGGAGACGTCCGTCGCCGCCGCTCCTCCCTCCCTCCCTCCCTCGCGTCCGTCCCCGGCCGCCGGTACCTACTTGCCGTTGGGGTTCACGTTCTGCAGCATCCCCGCCGCCGATCCCCAGCAGGCGCCGCCGCCGCCGCCTCCTGCTGCTCTCTCCCGGGAGGGTCCCGCTGCAGCTGCCGCCGCTGCCGGCGCCTCCGTGGCCTCGGGGGAGCCCCCCACCTTGCTGGGCGCGCGGCTCACAGGCGCATCGCGGGGAGGGGCCGCTGCATGGCGGGGCGCGCGGGTCTTCCTCCTCCTCCTCCTCCTGCCGCTCCTCGTTCGGCCGAGCGGCGCAAAAGCTCAGAAAATGGCGGCCTCCGCAGCTGCGCGGCGCTGCAGGCGAGTTCCCGCTCGCGAGGCCTCGGGGGGACGCCGGCCTGCCTCGGGGCACGAAATACGGGGCGCCGCGAAGTCCCGGTAGCCGCCGCGTCCGGAAGCGCCGGGAGTCGGGCCGATCGTGGAGGGCGGCGCCGCGGATGGCAGTGGATTGTAGGGGGACTACGGTAGCCGCGCTCCGCCTCGGCCGGCGGGCTCTCCCTAAAGGGTGGGACGGGCGGGGGCGGCCACCGCTACGGAAGCCGGGAGGAGGATCCGAGTGGTGGCTACAGCGACGGCTGGCGATTGGGGCCCGCCGGCGACGATGTCTCCGGATAGAGTCCGCCCCCTCTTCCCCGCACTCGCGCTGGCTTCCTCGCGCGCAGAGCAGGATCCTTCCTTCGCTACAACGAAATGGCGCCTATCGGCCTGCCTCTGACCGCCCTTATATAGACGCCCGCGGCTCCCCGATTGGCCGAGACAGGGGCTGACGTCACCATCCCGCCCAGCCACGCCTGTTCGCAGCCTCGACAGATCGCATGGGGCGGGACCCCGGACAATGGGGCTCCGCGATTGGACGAAACTGGGGTCAATCACTCTTCCGCTTTCCGCCCCCTCCAGCGCCCCCTAGTCCGGCGGCCGGCCCGCGCATTGGGCCTCGCTGCCATTCGTTCCCTCCCGATTGGCCCGCGCGCCGAGCGGGGGCGGGGCGGCAATAGGAGCGCGTCCGTTGGCTGTTGTCATTCTCTGCTCTCCGCGGGGGGAAGGGAGGGGATACGGGAGAGGCGCCATTTTGAACAGCGGAGAATCAGGGCGGCGGGACGGCAACGGTCCCCCTTCCTCCCTTCGACACAGTCCCTACCCCGCAAAATGAAGCGTCAGGCAGGAAAACGGGCACTGCTCGCCTCAGCCGGCGCTTCCCGCCAAAACCCGAGGCTTCCCCCTCAGCCGCCGCACAAAAGATGCTGAGCCGTAGCGGGCTGGACCGGGGCGCCTCGATCCAATCCCTCACCTAGAGGGGCCCACGGGTGCTCCCTCGGCCTTCCAACGCAAGCCGGCGCGCTCCGCGGGGAAGGGCGACCGAATGGCGCGCCTGAGTCATTTCCGGTCGGGGAGGGTTCCCGAGGCCGAAGGGCTTCGCCATGACGCAGCGCTTTTACGGGCGCTTCCATCTTCAGCGAAAGGTGGGGGGGGAATGGCCGCTGATTCTACCACCTCTCCCTCCGCCCCCCCCCGATGATTCCATGAATTTCCCCCCCTCCGGTCCTCAGGTTGGGCGCTCCTCCTTGAGGCCCCCGCTCCTTCAGTCTCCCCGACCCCCCCTCAGCGCCTTCGAGGCGGAGGCGGCCGCCGGGCCGTCACGTGACCGCCGAGCGTTGTCGCCATTGGTCGGCAGGAGCGGGAGGGCCCGCGAGGCGAAAGGCCCCGAACTCGCGTCCCCCGCTGACCGGACGGCGCCGCCGGGGCAGATAAGAGCGAGAGGGGAGGAAAAAACAGGTCCTCCGTGTAGCTAGTGAAGCGAAAAATCCTACCAAGCGCTGCCGCGGCCGCCATGGGCGGGCGGGGAAGCCTCACGTCACCGCGCTCCGATTGGACCCCGCCGTCACGTGACCTCCTCGCGGCCGTCATTCCGAAAAGCCCGGATGCCGCCGGGGAACCGTTCGTTCCGTCTCCCCCGCCGCGCAGCCGGCCGCCGACTAAAGCGAGTGCCGAAAAAACGGCCCGCCGGCGTGGCCCCCTTCCGGCGGCCCCCGCCCCCGTCCGAGTCCCGCTTTGGGCGTAAAATCAGCATGGCTCCCGCGACGCCCGAAGATGCCGACTGCGCATGCCCCACCTCACTCCCCCCCTCAATCTAGAGTCGCGCGTGCGCACCGGTGCGGGAGCGGCGGGGCGCGTGCGCAGTCGCGGTTTGTTGCAGCCCGCCGCCGGGCTCCCAGTCCTGGTCCCGTGGGAGCCGATGGGTGTGGGCGGGGCCTCCTCCCTGGATCTGCAACCGAGGGGGGGGCAGGCTGAGAGGGGGGGGTATCCCGGGGCGCTCTGGGCATGCGCAGGTGGTTTCGCGCTTTGGCACGCCGTGTCCTGCCTTGACCCCGCCGGCTGCCAAGGGCGCCCTCCGCAGAAGCGCCCTCCGGAGAAGCGGGCGGGCGGGAAGGGAAGTCCCGGTCCGGCTAGGTGACCTCTTGGTGCACCCTCCAGTTCACCTATTGAAGGTGGAACTTCTGCTTCTGAAGGGGGGCAGGCTCTCTTCTCTGCCCCACGGAGAGACACCCCCCAGGCTGGAAAGGAGGGGCGCTTCGCTGCGGAGGGGGAGGCGAGGCCGGGGGGGGGCGCTTGGACCCCGAAGCTCCCCGTCCGCTCGGACAGATCCCCCTCCGCCAAAGCCATCGCCCCCTCCCCCATTTCACACATACACCAAAGATAGCCCCCCCTCCCCCCCTTGGGTTGCTTCTCTGTTGCTTGGCTGCCCTTGGATGGGAGGGGGAGGGGGAGGGCGGCTGGAGGGGGAGCGGAAATCCCATCAATGGGGCATCCCCGGGATCTCCCCCTCCCCAAGACCCTGGCAGATTCTCCTGGGCAGCTGTTGCCAGAGTTGCCCCTTGGGAAGCCTAGGCCCAGCTCAGCCTCCAGCCCCACCTTGGCTCCGGAGGGAAGCTTCCCTTGGGGCCTGGAGCCTCCTGCCTGCCTTTTGTCAAATGGCAAATTCACGTCTACCTGTGGCCATGCTGGTTGCTTGGGAGAGAGTGAAGAGACTTCCGTGTTCTTTGGTCCCCGAGCTTCTTCTCTCTGCAAGGGGACCTCTTGACTTCTCTGAACACCCCCCCCCCACAGAGAGCGACCTCCAGGCTCTCCCTCTGCAACACAGAAGGCACCCCCCCCTCCCGCATCCCTAGTGGGAGGCAGAGCCCTGCAGTGAAAGGGCCTGGAGGTTGCCCTGGAGGGGGCTGGACTAGGAGACCTCAGAGGCCCCTTCCAGCAGTCTTACCTTCCAGTCCCGGAAGGGAGGCCTCGCAGGGGAAGGAGGGTTATTTGGCCTCCCAACCCACCCAGGGAGGTCAGCCCTTCGGAGCCCCAGCTGCTGCTCACCAAAAAGTGGGAGACCCCCCCCATGTTTGTCACCTAGAGGGAAACCCCCTTCCCACACCACCACCATCGCTGGTTCTAGTTCTGGGCACTGACTTGAAGAAAAGGAAATGGGGAAGGGCTAGGAGGGGAGAAAACACACACACAGACACACTGGAGGGAGTCCTTTTTTATTATTTTCTATTTCAAAATTAAAGCCCCTTCCCCCCTTCACTGGAGCTTGCTATATGTTATGTTTATTATACTTGTATGCCGCCCTATTCCCGAGGGACTCAGGGCGGCTAACAAACAAGTAGGGAAGGGGGAATGTGACGTTCCCGTGGTTCGCCCATGAGGCCAATGTGGAGAAAAGACAGGACACGAACTTTCTCGGGATGGAGCGACCCAGATTGGGGGTCTGAGAGCCCCTTTTATTGAGACAGGACAAAGGCAGGAGGAGCAATCAGCATGTGATTAAAAACAGCCTGTAAAAGTACAATTCCTAATCTACTGCTCAGGGAAGTTCTGTCTATATATGGTCAAATCCTGGGCGTCATTGGTAGGGCACATCTCAGGATGTTATGTTATGCACTATCAGGATGTTATGGGGTTTTAGGAGTTTGTTTTCTCCTGTGTGGTTCAGCGTGGCTCTGCATGCCCCCTTATCCACTGGGCCATGGGTGACTGCTACGCCTACACAAGGAACTATATTACAACAGGGGAAATAAAAAAAACAAACAAGACAAAAACAAGATACAAAAAGCAGATTAAAAGCTACACAACAATCACAGCAATTCAAGTGGGGCTGGGAACTCAACAGCCCCAGGCCTGCCGGAACAGCCAGGTCTTGACGGAAAGCCAGAAGGGTGGTGAGGGTCCGAATCTCCACGGGGAGATCGTTCCAGAGGGCCGGAGCAGCCACAGAGAAGGGGGGGGGGGGGTCGACAGTCGACATTGGCTAGCTGATGGTATCCGGAGGAGGCCTAATCTGTGGGATCTGATTGGTCGAAGGGAGGTAATTGGCAGAAGGCGGTCTCTCAAGTACCCAGGTCCGATACCATGTAGGGCTTTAAAAGTAACGATTAGCACCTTGAAGCGGATTCGGAGACTAATAGGTAGCCAGTGCAGCTCACGGAGGATAGGTTAACGTGGGTGTATCGAGGTGCACCCACAATCGCTCGCGTGGCTGCATTCTGGACAAGTTGAAGTCTCCGAATGCTCTTCAAGGGCAGCCCCATGTAGAGCACATTGCAGTAGTCCAGTCTTGAGGTCACGAGGGCCCGAGTGACTGTTCTGAGAGCCTCCCGGTTCAGGTAGGGACGCAACTGGTGCACCAGGCGAACCTGGGCAAATGCCCCCCTGGTCACAGCTGACAAATGGTGATGTAAGGTCAGCTGTGGGTCCAGGAGGACTCCCAAATTGTGAACCCTGTCTGAGGGACGTAGAATTTCACCCCCCAGCCTGAGAGATGGAGTACAGGGCCAATCTTTGGGAGGGAAAGACACAAGCCACTCGGTCTTGTTGGGATTGAGTGCAAGCTTGTTCACACCCATCCAGACCCTGACAGCCTCCAGGCACTGACACATCACGTCAACTGCTGCACTGAGTTGGCACGGGGCAGACAGATACAACTGCGTATCGTCCGCATATTGGTGATACTTTATCCCGTGCTGACGAATAATCTCACCCAGTGGCTTACGACCACTCAGGCCATTCAGCCCGGCCTCCTCACGGGTCTACCCGCAGGATGCAAGGTATGGGTTAGGTAGTACTTTGCCCACTGCCATCATCGCCCCTTGGATGCGTTGGTGGGGCTGCCCGCTCTGAAGGGGATGGGCTCCCCCAGCCCAGCACTTCACTCGCCCAGGAGCTGCCCGTCTTTCTCAAGCCCAGGGCAGCCACGATGAGGATGATGATGATGGTACTCATAAACAATCATGCAAAAGAGAAACCAACTTGGTTACCCTCTTCCCTGTCTGGGCAGCCTGGAGGAAGGGGAGGGGGCAGACCAGAGCATAGGTCTCAGGGCTTCAGAAATGAATTGAAAGCCTCCTTTGAGGGAGGGGCCGGCTGAAGGATGGCCGGGTGAGGGGGGTCCATGGACGTTCTCCGTCTTCCTGGCGCTTCTCGGAACTCCCTGGGCTGGATTCAGAAGGCAACAAACTCTGGGAGGGGCCAAAGCCGAGACCCCCTCCCCATTGCCCCCTCCCCAAGGGCCAGACCCAGAAGGAATGGGGGGGGAAGCCACCCAGAAAATGAGCCTTCTCCCCCTCCATGGATGCGGGGGGGGGGATCACACAGCACCCCAGCCCCAGGTTCCCGCCTCCTCCCCACAAGTGCCCCCCCCCGCCAGAGCCCTCCAGGAGCACCCCGGGTTCCTGCCTGGGCAACACCCCCCCCCCCCCAATGGTTTCCTGATGTCTAAGGATCCAGTTGTTCTGCAGCTGCATCGCCCCCCCCTCGGCCTCCCCTTCCTCTGGGCTCTTTCCACATTTGGCCAGGACGTTTCCCCAGGCGCCCCCCCCTCCCCGTCCCCGTTAATTCCTATCCAGCTGCGGATTTGTCCCCGTGGACGTGGACCAGGCTGGTTCCTGGCCTGCAGACGGAGGGGGGGGGGTGTTTGCTGCCATCTCCCTGCCTTTGGGCCGCAGGTCAGGCGACCCTCCCCTGCAGGGGGCAGCCTCCGGGCCCTTTCGTCCACTTCCCCCCCCCCCGGGACCTTTCTCCCAGGTTGGGCCAAGCCGCCCTTGCCTTCCGCTCGCCCGCACAATTGGCCCCTCTGTCGGAAGCCTGGGAGGGGGCCGGGTCGCTCTGGCATCGCGGCCGTCTCGCTTCCCTCGGCGCCCCCTCGTCCTCCCCCACCGGCGGCTTGCGGAGTCCCGGGCCAGCGGCGAGGAGTGGATCGGTGGACCCATCTCCACTTGGGAGCCGAAACTGCAGGGCTTCCCCTTGGCAACCGGTGACGAGGCCGCGCCAGGGAAGCGGATTGGGCGGCCCCAGAGGCGGCTCCGGCGGGCGCGGGGCGTCGTCCTTCTCCCGGGGCCCCAGAAGGCGGTTGGGCAGGCGGACAGGAGGGAAGAAGATGGGTCCCGGACTCCGCCGGTGGGCGCTGCCGGCCTTGGCTTTCATCTGGGCGGCTTTGGCCAGCGCTGGAGGTAAAGACGCGGCGGGGGAGGGGAGGCTGGGCAGCGTCGGCCGGAGCAGGACCCGCGTTCACACGGTCCCGGGTCTCCGAATGGGGCCGTTTCCTGGGCTCCTTCCTGACGAAGGGAGCCGCGTTCCCTCAGCGGGCAAGAAACAGCTCCCCGCCAGCCACCAACCGGGCCTCTGCCGGTCTCGCTTCTCTGGCCGTGGGAACGGTCTCCCCGGAGCGCCTCGGCCAGGCGGACTTTCGGCTGCGCTCCCCCCCCTTTGACGTTCCCCTAGGGAGAGGCTCTCGCGGGGGGGCTTGAAGCCACCGCGCCCCCCACCCCCACGGACAGCTGCACCTTTCCTGCTGCTGCCCCCCCCTCCCAGTCCCTCCTTAAGTGGGGGGTGGGGGCTAAAACCCCGCTTACTGGACAGGAGAAGCGTCTGGTCTCTGATTTCGGAGGACGCCCCCCCCCCCGCTTCAGCCGAACGGCGAAGGGAGTCTTCCGGCTTTCGTTTTCGCTTTAAGACAAGGAAGTTCCAATCACGGGGGAATTTTGAGTCCTATCTCGGGCCTCCCTGGTTGTTTCCTTGTAGGCGTTTCATGACCCCCCACACCCCCCACCCAAGGCAGGTAGCGTCGCCAGGGCTCCTTCTGGCAGCAAACGTCGCTCCTTGGGGCAGCCCTGATGGCGTTACCTAGTTTGGGCCATGAAACGCCTGCGAGGAAACAACCAGGGAGGCCGAGAGAGCCTGGAAGGAGCCGCTCAAAAGGACGCCTCCTTCAGCCGGGCTCCCTCCAAGAAGGCCCCGTCCGAAGGCTCGCTCGCCGGCTTCCCCTTGGAGCCCAGGCGACGCCCAGCTGCCTCCGCACGACCCCCAAGCGCCCGGGGTTGGTGAGAGGGCCCCGCCGGGTGGAACTGCTAACGCCTGGGAAGCGGGGAGCTGAGGAGGGGCGAGCAGGGGCCCCTTTAGCTTCAGGCCGACCTGCACAGCCAGAACGCGGGTTACATTCAGAGAGGCTGTTGTGTGAAGGGGGGGGGCAGTCGCTGCACCCCCCCCAAAGGTCTTCTCCTGCCCAGCAGCTGAGGAAGGAGAAGCGAGTGAAGGAAGGCGGAGGAGAGAGAGAATAACTGGGGTCCCAGACAGGCCTTCCCCCCTCCCCAGCCCATTTCAGGGGCTTTGCAACTCCCCAAACCGCAGCCACCCCCAGCCCACGCGGGGTGGGGGAGAGGCAGCTGCCGGCCAGAGGAAGGCGCCCTTCTGGGAGCCCCAGACGCCCCAACATCCTGGCATTGTCCCCCCTCTGCCCGTCTCCAGCGCCCGGCATCCCATGGGGCAGAGGAAGGGGGTTTGCGGGCCGATGGTTAGGGAAATATACAACGATAAAGGAACTCTTTTAAGATAAGCACCGCGGGACTGGCTCAGTCAAACGCCGCTTTTATATTCGGGTTTTGTTGTGTCAATCTCGACCCCCTTCCCCCCCCCCCGCCACCGTCTTCTTCCCTTTACTCTGGTTTCTTTTGGGGAGGGTGGGGGCCGCCCTGCGCAGAGCCGCGGCTCTCTTAGCCACAACCGTTTAGGATCCGCGCCGTGGGTGGCGGAGCTTTGGGGGCACCGTCGCGGCGGCTTTGCCCGCCCCCCCCCCGCCGCCGTGTCTTTGAACCACAGTGGACGAAATGAGCCACGCGCGGGGTCTGCTTCCCGAAAGCCCCTTGTGGGCACCAGCCACGCGGCGCTCCACCCGCTGCGTCCAGACTGCCCCGTGCGTGCGTGTCCGTCCGCCCCCTCCTCCTCCTCCTCTTCTCCCTCTTGCCCCCTCCAGAGCAGCCAGCGCACCTCTCCTCGGAGGTCTTTTTCTGCCAAAAGGACTCCCCGCTTTACGGCCTGGCTCGTACTCTGGACGACGACCTGCTCTTCTGGTACGACTTCCCCAGCACCGGTTGGCGTTCCCGCTTGCCGGACTTCCAGGCGAAGACGCAGCTCTCCGAGCCGCAGATCGAGGCCAGGAAGGAAATCTGCGACGTGGTGCTGCCCGTCCTCACCAACTTTTCGGACCTTTACGTTCAGATCCAGTTCCCGGAGGCCACGGGTGAGGCGCTTGGAGGGGGGGCGGGGAGGGGGAAGGATAAACGGAACCCCTTCATTGGAGGCTCCCTTACCAGATCTCCCTCTCGCAGCCAGCTGTCCGAAACAGTTTCCAGGTGCCATGGAGTATCCAATCTCGGGCCACTTTAAGACCTGTGGACTTCAACCCCCAGAATTCCCCAGCCAGCACCCCGCCCCCCCCAGGGAGGCTGAAGTCCACAGGTTTTAAAGTGGGCGAGTTTGGATACCCCTGATGGTTTATGGCCGCTTCCTTTATTTTATTTCTTTTGTTCATCTAAAACTCTGCACCGCCAAAGGCCCCTGGGCAGCTGCAAAGTGTCCTTCATCTTCCCTGCCAATCAAGGTGCAATAAACACCCCTCAAAAGGAGATTGATGGCCGTCTAATCTCTCTGGGGAGGGACTGGTTGGATGGGGGCCCTCCCTGGTAGAGAGCCTCCCAGATTCCCCTTGGGTGGAGGGGGGGATCTGGGGGAGAGGACAGGCTGCCCATCCTTAAGGCCTAGGTACGTGTGGGGGGGAGTGTGAATAGATTAACCGAGTCTAAGAGGTCATCTAGTCCAACCCTCCCTGGTCAAGCAGGGGTGTGCGTTGTGCCAGAAGGCCTTTTAGAGATGGGGCCTCTCTGGGGTCTTCTTGATCTGGGTTTTTCCTGAACTGACCCATCCGTCTCCCGCAGGAATCCCCCAAGTGGAAATCTTCACCCTCCGTCCCCTTGTGCTGGGCCAGCCGAACGTCCTGGTCTGCTCGGCGAGAAACATCTTCCCTCCCGTGGCCAGAATCCGCTGGGCCTTCCAGGGCCAGGAGCTGACCCAGGGCGTCTCCTCCACCCCGGTCTTCCCCATCCAGGAGCTGGACTTCCAGGTCTTCTCCTACGTGGAGATGACGCCCCGGGAGGGGGACATCTACAGCTGCACCGTTAAAGGCCTGGGGGGCAAGTTCGACACCATGGCCTACTGGGGTGAGCCACGGCCTCCTGCCTCCCCCTCCCCTTCCGGGGCTGCCCTGAGAGACCCCTCCCCACCTGACCCCTGACCCCCGCTTCTCTTGCAGCCCCCAAAGACCCCGTGGCCTCCAAGCTCCTGGAGAACGTCCTCTGCGGCCTTGCGGTGGCGGTGGGAGGGGTCTTCATCATCGTGGGGGTCGTCCTGCTGGCCCTCTCCTTCAGGTTCCGGAGCTGCGGTAGGTGGAGAAGGGAGGGAGGAAGGGAGGGAAGGCCTGTCTTCCCTGGGAACCCCTCCGCTGCTCCACCTGTGGCCTGGCTCACTGGCAGAGCTTGTCCAAATGAGGGGGAGGGGGGTTAGGAGGGGTGTGTGTGAGAGGAGGCCAGTTGAGTGGGGAAGCAGGGTCCTTCTGTCTGGGGAGGGGGGCAGAGCAAGCAGCCCCCCACTTTTTGCAGTTGAAATCACCCTTCTTTTCTTTTTTCTTAGACTGAAGGCGCCCCCAGCAAGGAGACCCTCCTCTCCTCACCCACCCACCCCCATCCACGGATCAGCATGACCCGGAAGACACCCCCCCTGGAATTTCCCCCCCTCCCCAAACTGAGCACACTTTTGGGGGAGGCGTTTCCTCCTCTGGCCCTCAGTCCCAATCACCCGTAGCACAGAAGACTTCACTGGTTTGGTGGGGGGGCTGGAAGAGGGGCCCCACCTGAATCACCCCAAAGGATGGCGGCAGATTGCAGACTGAGCCCCATTTCTGCCACTACATTGCCTCCCACCCCATCCCCTGCCTCACTGGGCGTCATTGCCACCCGGGGGGGGGGGAGCTGCCCCCTCTCTGTGTTAAATTGGTTTCCCCCCCCCCACTGGACACCACAAACCTGCAGCAACCCCCCCCAACAACAATCAAAGCTGGAGGGGTTGAAATGGGTGCGGATGTGCTTTTGGGGGGTGGGGGCGGCAGAAATTGTTTCCCATCCCCTCCTGCTTCGTTGGGGGGAAATCCCATGGAAGTCGAAGTGCTTCGGACTGGCCCCCTCGGCCTCCATCCTCCCCAGGGCTGCCATGAAGAAGTGAAACCGTGTGGGTGGGAGATGGGAGGGGAGACGCATCTTCCTTTGCCAAGAACGGCCAGAATAGAAATCCCGGTGCAAAATATAAATCTGCTTCCTAGGCTGATAAAAGTAGATAAGGAGAAAGCGGAGAGAAAAATGTACTAGGCTACAAACGCTTTGGGGTGGGTTAAATCAGGGAACAAGTTAGCTTAAATACGCAAAGATTCAGTTATTAAAAGCTTCAAAGCGCTTGCGAAAGACTCCCGTGTGTGGATTCCTTTGCTTTGACCTTCGTTCTTCCTTTTTTTAAAAAAGAGTTTTATTATTTTTCAGTTAGAAAAATAAACATTCCATCTTTCCTTATGAAATGTGTTATTTGGCTGCAAAAATCTCTGTGCAGCCTGGTTCCTCTTTTGACACATCTTTCACATCCATATTAACATTATTTCCCTAATTTTAGTGTTATAATATATTGAGCATTTAAACATTATGGAACTCTCCATTTTTCTTCTTCGTATCTTCGAGTAACAATATAATATCAACATTAAACATCCTTATTCTCATCACAACAGTTTTCATCTTATTTACATCTCTATCTAAGTGCGTCTCCATCGCCTTTTCCTGGAAGATTTGAGGTGGCCCAAAGGACGAACCTTCTCTGCCCCATTGGGTGTGAAGTGGGGTGGGTGTAAGAGGGGAGGCTAAACCCTGGAATGCTCTGGGTCGGGAGGGGCCCCGTAGTAGTTAAAACAACAGTGATTACATCTGCTACTTTGGAGAGAAGTGAAACAGCACCATGGAGTCGGTGGTCCTGGGCTAGATTGCAGGGGAAGGAGTCCGGAGCCCATCACTCCCTGACATCTCAACCACATGGGCTCTGGGGATGATGGGACTTCCTGACGGAGGTGGGCACCAGCCCTTCAGAGGCTGAAAAAAAGGCAGTGAAACTCCTTCGGGGAGGGGGGGGGAGGGCCCACAGCCCGGGATCTGGTGGGGGGGGAGGGGAGGCTGTGGGTTTGAAAAAGAGGAAGGCCTCAGCCGGAGGGGGAGGGGGGGAGGGAAAGGGGCCTTTTCGGTCTTTGGATAGAGCTGGTTGTCCTGGGCCAAACCCTTCCAGAGCCCCAGATTGGGGTGTGGGGGGAGGGCGTCCTCGCTCTGGCTTCTAATCAACCCAGCCCCTCCCCCGCTTTGGATGAGATTAAAACCACCGAGGCGTGGAGGGCTTCGCTTGGTCTCGGATGCCAGCGATGCTCCGGATGCTTCCTGAAGCTTCCCTCCCTCCCCCCCCACTACCCGCGCGTTTCCTCACAGAAGGGGCCAAGGGTCTCTATCCCCCCCACCCGACCTGCTCCTCCAGCGCTTCTCCCGGCCCCAGGTGCCGCCCACCAACGCCCGAGAAGGGGCGAGCGGGGCTGGTTGCTTGGCGGGATTTCAATGTTTACAAATCCCCAGCCCCCCCCCAAAGGGTTGGACTAGATGACCTCTTCTAGACCTACGTGCCTACGTGTGTTTTTAATGGTGGTTTGCAAAGGAAGGCAGGGCTGAGGTTGGGTCAGGGGCGCGAAGGGGCTTTAAGGGACCCCTTCTGGATCCCAAACTCCTCATGGCCCACCTCAGCTGCAGGGTCCGATGCCGGCTGCCCTCCGCCCCCACTTGGCTTGGGTTCTTGGTGCTTGTTCACGCGTCAGGTCACGAGAGGCGGCGGCGGGGGGGGGGGGGACACACGCGACTGCAACTGAAATCCGAGTCTAAAGCACGCAAATCACAGTTGCCTGGTTCAATGAAAAGAAGTGTTTGTGCGTGTGTGTGTGAGTGAGTGACAGGTTTGCAGCGTTCCAATATTTGAGGGTCTGCAACAAACAAGAAGGGGGGGGGGCGGTGTCGGCCTATTTTCCAGAGCCCCCGAAGGCAGGACAAGAAACAATGGTTGGAAACTAACCAAAGAACAGGATTAACCTGGAATTCAGGAGAAACTTCCTGACAGTCAGAACAGAATCAACCAGCGGGACAGAAGTTGCCACCAGAAAGTTTGTGGGGGCTCCAACACGGGAGGTCTTGAAGAAGAGACTGGACGCCCATTTGTCCCGAATGATATTCCTGCTCGAGCGAGGGGCGTGTGTGTGTGTGTGTGGGGGGGGTTGGACTAGAAGACCTCCAAGGTCCCCTTCCCAGCCCGCCACTCCATCGTCCTTCGGGGCTGCTTTCAAGCGTCTAAGAGACTATTTCCCTCTCCGGCGCTCGGACGGCTCGGGCTTCCCCAGCGACCGATGACGCGCCGGCGTCCGCCTTCGCCATTGGGCGCCCGCGGCGGGAGGACGCTGGGCCGGGGGAGGGGAGGGGCGGGGAAGGGGAAGGGCGCGCCAGTCTCGCTCGGGGTGTCGTCCGGGCGGCCCTTCCCGAGAATCTGCCGGACCTTCCGCGACCCGCCGAGATGCCCCCTCCGTGGTCGCTGCTGATCCTGGCGCTGAGCGCCCCGCTGGCAGGTAAGGCCGCGCCTCGAGCGGGGTTGCGCCCCTCCGCCCGCCCCCCCCCCCGGGACCCCCGAGCCGCCTTTCCACGGGTCCCTTTCCGCAGCAACCGCCCTGGGGAGGCGGCTGAGCGGAGGGACGGCGGCTCTTTGGCGAGGGGGGGGGGGCTCTCCGCCCAACCGCACCTCAAGGGGCGATGCGCCTGCCGGTAGCCCCGCTGGGGCAGCAGGGCGCTCGCCGCGGCCTCCGGAGGTGTCCCGAGGTAGCAGTGGGGACCCCCGGGGGAATCTGGGGACTCCGCGCAGCGGCGGAGGCGCCCTCAGCCTGGGAGGCGGGAGTCCCGAGGGGTGCGGGGTTTGGGGGGGTCTTCTGTGCATGCGAAGAGCGCTTTTCCTGGCCGCCGGGTTCATCGGACGAGCCTCTCCCGGTTTCTCTTTCTTTTTTAACCGCCGGGATTGAGACGGAGCGCCGGGGGGGGGGGCGGGAGGCGGCGGCTCTGCCTTCCAGCTTCCCTCCGGTGGGCGTCTCGGTGGGCCACGATCCCCACCCTCCGTGGGCGAGGGCCACACGATCCCCCGGAGGAAGGCGGGCCCGCTGGCCGCTTTCTAGGCTCGCCCTCGCCTCTCCGGGCGCTGGGATTTCTCGCCGGGCGACCCCCCCCCCCCGACCAGGACGGCTGGGCATTCCCCGCCGTCCCTCCATGACCGCGGAACCGCCTCCCTCTGGAGAGCCGCTCCCTCGGGGCGCCGCGGCCGTTGAGTGAGCGGGCAGGAGGGCTTCGCCGGCAGCCGCGCCCTGATCCTCGCTTCCTTCCCCTCCCCGCCCGCAGGTGGCTTCGTCCTGCACCTGGAGACGGACTGCCTCCTCTCGGCCGACGGCGGCCTCCTCCAGCCCAGCTGGACGCTCGTTTTCAATAAGATGCCCTTCACCTGCTTCGACTTCCAGGCGAAAGGCTTCGTGCCCTGCGGCCTGGGCGCCTCCCGGCCCTGGGACTACTTGGGGTTGCTCGTCGCCAATTGGCTCACCAACACCTCCCTGCAGCTGCCCGAGGACGCCACCCAGCAGTGCCAGCTGCGGGGCGAGGCGCTCTGGGCGCAGACCGGGGACAGGCGGAGTGAGTGGGGGGCAGGGGGTCCCAGAGAGGGAGGGGTAGAGGTCTTGGCCAGCGGAAGGAGAGGGCTTCTCCTAGGATCCAAGGGATGGCAGGGGTTGTTAGAGGTCATCTAATCTGACCCACAGACAGTAGTAGACCCTGGCAGAGAAGTTGATGAGCATTTGAAATCAGGGGGGTGCTTTGGAGGGGGGGAGATCAGTGGGGTGCACAGAGGGAGAGGGGGGGTGCAACCCAGCCTCCTGTGTCCATCTTCCTTCCTCAGCTGCACCGAAGGTCCTCATCTCCCCGGTTACCCCCCAGAACACTCCGGACCCCATCATGCTGGCCTGCATGGTGTGGGGCTTCTACCCAGGCGACGTCAACATCACCTGGCTTTGGAATGGGGAGCCCGTGAAGGACCGCCTGGAGCCCCCGCGGGTCACCAGTAACGGGGACTGGAGCTACCAGGCACAGCTGACGCTGCCGGTTGACCCCAAGAAGGGGGGCAGCTACACTTGCTCCGTCCACCACTCCAGCCTGAAGGCACCCCTCACCGCAGAATGGGGTGAGTGGGAGGGGGGAACCAGTGGTGGAATTATTATTTTTTTACTATCAGCGGTGGGCGTGGCTTGGTGGCAGGGGAAGGATACCGTAAAGTCCCCATTCCCTCCCAATCAGCTGGGACTCAGGAGGCAGAGAAGAGATGGGGCGGGGCCAGCCTGAGGTGGTATTGGTCGGTTCTCCAAACTACTCAACATTTCCACTACCGGTTCTCCAGAACCTGCTGAATTTCACCCCCGGGGGCAACTCATGTGGTGTGTGTGTGGGGGGGGGGGACACATGTCTTCCTGTCAGCTGCCCCGGAAGCAGCAGAGCTTGGCCTCAAGGGGACCACTGTGCATGTGCAGAATTCTCATCTCTCGGGGGTTTGCAATAAAGACTCCGGACAAGGGAGTGGGCAGTGCAGGGGTCTGCCCAAGTATTACCCCCCCCCCCACACCAAACTATATGCACCCCTTGGAAACTGCAGAAAGGTCCATCTTGGTGAAATGGGAACAGCCTGTGGGACTCTCCTCCACTGGGGGCACTGAGAGCCGGTGTCTGCTTTAAATGCCTGGACTTCAGCTCCCAGAATCCCTCAGGGGATGGCAGCTGGGGAATTCTGGGAGTTGAAGTCCTTGCATCTTGGAAGTCTTCACAATGTACAAGGAGAGGGGTCTCCCTCCCCCCCAACCCCTTGAATGTGGGAACCGGAGGCGTCTCCAGCAGCAGAAACCCTCCCCGGGGGGGGGGGAGACAGGGGAGGCCTTAGAGTTGGGCAAAGGAGTCCGAGGGGGGAACTCTTCCCCATTAAGGGGGTGACATTAACACCCCCCCCCCCATTTTCTGCCCCACTGCTTAGCCCCAGGCTTCCCCTCGGAGCTGGGGATCAAGGTTGGGGTCTCGGTTGCCGTGCTGGTGGTGGGGATGGTCTTCCTGGCAGTCGGCCTGGTCTTCTGGAAGCGGTCAAGGATTCAAGGTGAGGCCCCCGGGGGCAGAGGGGGAGCCGAGCCACGGGGGAGCC